>NC_091742.1:29096119-29298619 GCF_043380555.1 Nothobranchius furzeri
TCCCTGTTGACTTCTTTCTTATCCTGTGCAGAACCGGTGAAGAAAATCCTCTTTTTTTTTAAGGATTTCCTTTAGCTCCATGGTGATCCAAGGTTTGTTGTTGGGGTAGATGGTGACTTTTTTGAGGGGATGATACTGTCTACACAGAAGGAGATGTATGATGATACTGTGTCGACTTGATCGTTGAAGTCTTCAGAGGAGGAAAGAAGGCTGACATAGTCAGTGGCCTCAAAACATCCTTGTAGGGTGGGGATACTTTCCTCTGTCCACTGCTGGATATGAACGATCATGTGTTAATAATGTTTTGTTGCGCCACCTTGAGAATTTATCGTGTGCCGGAGGGCAGCGGGCGCACCAACCATCAGCGCTCTGTGTCCTCTCTGCTCAACAGAATCCCGCTATGCTGAGAGTCCATGAATATTGTAATATAGGTAGAAACTGGGTCTTTGCCTGACAGATATCTAGCCCCATAACTCGATCCCTGCTCCTGGATGAAAAACCGGACATTTTGGTCAATGTAGGAAACCCCCCCGGATGCCCCGGACAGACAGTGAAAAGTGGACATGTCCGTGGGAAAGAGGACATATGGTCAGCCTACCATGGACTACCTGACAGCTCAGAAATAAAGACTTTGTTTTTCATTACACCATTTCCCTGTGTCGTCTGGGTTGCTGCACTTGGGTCCAACCATCCCAATCGTGACACTATATAGTGAAAAGAACTGGTCCAAGCACTGAACACTGTGGTACTCCATAAGTAACCCTAGAGTAAGAAGACGATTTCTCATGTGCATGAACAAACTGAAATCTGTCAAACAGGAACAGCCTAGTGCTTTTTCCTTTGATCCCTACAACATGTTTAAGTCATTCTTTGAGAATATTGTGATCAACTATGTCAAAAGCAGCACTGAGATCCAACAAGACCAAAACAGACACTAGATTCTTATCTGATGCCATGCGAATATGATTTGTAACTTCCACTAATGTGGTTTCAATGCTGTGATACGCTCAAAAACCAGACTGAAATTTCTTGATGTTGTGTTCTGAGACATTAGGTGGTAGCAGAGTACTGTGTATTTGTAGAGGTGTTGCTGAGAATGCTACTAGAGAATGAAGACTGAAGCCATGCTATTACTGTCCCTCCTATTCAATAAAGTTCATATGAATAAAGCTCTTACCTCCTCTTACTTTGTACCAACTACAAAACGTAACACTTGGAAAAATTAGATGCTCATATATTTGATTAGCCACTATTTTATTGTAAGATTAGATATTGGTCTATAATTCATTAAGTCATCTGGATCCGGAGAAGGTTTCCTAAGTAAAGGTTTGATTACAGCAACCTTAAAACCCTGTGGTGCATACCGTAAATCCTCTAATACAGGCCCGGGCCTGTATTTTACTCAAGCTCAGGAACCTCCAGGCCTTTATTGGGAGGAGTGCCAGAATTAGAGGCAGGCCTCAATTTCTATTTGAGTTCGGTTGGTTCGCTGGAGTTTTTGACAATTAAAATTGCGCCCACATTTTCAAAGTTAAACACATTTCTTTTAACAACGGTAGTTTCCGCTTGTCACATGCCGACAGCAGGGTGCTGTCTTTTCCGTGGACTGCATCTTGCCGGTCATTATCACGTGACAGCAACTAGTCGATGACAGGCATAAAAAGTCACTATAGAGCAGTGAAGTCCACTAGTCGACTAGTTCTTACAACCCCAATTCTCCCCAGAGTGTTCTGCAGCATAATCAGCATGTTCTCTTTGAACTTGATATCAAATTTTTGCCTCCTCTTCGTCTCCGCACCTGCCATGGTTTAAGTTACCCTCGCGGTCTATCACTGGCAAATCAAAAGTGAGACAGATGACACAACCGCCCCCCTGTGGTACTTGCTTGTTACCACATTCCACCCGACCACAATAAAAAAACGGCCATTATTCACCTCCGCCGACACCGGCCAAAATGTAATACCCGGCCGTTAATTGAATACAGGCCAATATTAGAGGATTCACGGTATCCATTTACTAAGGATAGACTGATCATGTCTAAAATGGGGACAATAACAAAAAATTTAGGATTATTCCTATTTTCCTCAGTTAATGACAACAGTTTGCTGTTCTAGCTTGTAGAATGGTCTTTTTATAAAGCACAAGACTATTTTTCCAAGATAAGTAGGACTCCTCCTGGTGTGTAGAGTGTCATGTGCTCTCTAATTTTCTAGAGTTCTGTTTTTAGGTACTTAGTTCAGGACTAAACCAGGGAGCCAGCATCCTGTGCTTAATTATTATTTTTTAAAGGGGCAACATCATCTAACGCCACATGTAAAAAGGAAGTAACAGAAGACCATCTATATATTTACACACACACACACACACACACAAACACACACACACACACACACACACACACACACACTGCCTCTATAACAGCACAGGATATTTTTTTCTAAGAATGACTTTTATTAATGATTTTTTTTCAGTCAGTGAAAATATTTTGTTAATTAAATATATTCTTGAACACCAATTAAATGTAATAAAAATGTTTACTTTCATAGGAATATTGCCAGCTAGATTTCTTTTTTCTCAAATTTCTTCCTTCAGATTTCTAATCTGAATTTCCGTACCTCAAATACTAAATTATTGCAAACGTATGTTTGTAAAATCACATTGTAAGAATTTTTGAGACACAATAGTTTTAATGGCTGACCTGAACCAGCTGTAAAAGAAAGCATAGATAAATGGATTCAGCATGGAGTTTGACAGTGCAAGCCAGTTAAGTGTTTCAAACACAGGTACTGGTACTGAATTGTTAGTAAACGGAAGAAATGTGATGTAAAGAAAGAAAGGAGTCCAACAAAAGAGAAAAACCCCCAGAACTGTAGCCAGAGTTTTTGTTGCCTTTCTTTCCATCTTGCTGGCAGTTACTCCACACTTCATCCTAGTTTGGATGATTCTTGCCTGTTTCTGTGCAACAAGGAAAATCTTCAGGTAGACACACAATATTGCAATGACTGGGAGGTAAAATGACAATAAAATTCCTAATGTGTTTGCAATAAGATCATCTACAAAACAGCTTTCCTCGCATTCCTTTTCCAATCTTGGTAATATCATAGTGATGCCAGTAAGAGCAGAAACCCCCCAGCTAACAGTAATCATGATGAATACAACGCGGCGGCTGATTTTAGATTTATATGTTAGTGGCTGACACACGGCATAATATCTGTCAACAGAAATACAACACAGATGCAGGATAGAGCATGTGCTGAGTAATATATCAAAGCTGTCTCTAACTTTACAAAATAAACTTTCATGATACATACATGAGCTGAGAGAGAATGCCATGCTGAAAGGAAACACTAGAATCCCTACAAGCAGGTCAGCCACAGCCAGAGACAGAATGAGGGAGTTAGTAGGAGTGTGGAGCTGTTTGAAGTAAAACACAGAGATTATTACAAGGAGATTCCCGCACACTGTGACAAGAGACAAAAGTGTAAGCAAACCATACAACATTACACATACAGCAGAAGGTGTTGTGGTTAGTTCATAGCTGAAATTATTTATCTCATAGCAGGGATGTAAGGCAGCCACAGCGTCAGTCCTGTTGACTGTTACTCCTGTCTCCATGATGACCTGAAATTAAATGTATTTAAATTTAGAAGCATGAATCATTCCAAAGAAATAATCACATCAAACTCATTGTTTATAATGACTGCTACAGACAGATATACAGTGGCCCTGTGAAATTCCTGACTTACAACAACAACAAAGAACTGCACATCTGTGTTAGTTTTTTTTAAAGCATGTCTTCACAACATGGTCAACACCTACTATTGCATCTCCATAATGTTTGTCCAATGAGAATTGTAAACAGTTTAATCTAATAGCAGTGATAGGCAATGTTTCAGCATGTGTGTGTACTTACAGGTATGACATTTCTGTTGTATCCTCAACCTAATAATTGTGTTTTATGAATTCCGTGAAGGGCTGTCAAATTGTTCAAAAGTCCTTGAATGAAATTTTTTTATTGTGTGGGTGTGTGTGTGTGTGTGTGTGCATTTGTGGGAACTTATGGTTTGTGGGCCTAATTTGTCAGGTTACACATCAGCTTTACGAAACCAATAGGTTTGAGACCTTTTTTGATGGTCTCTTAATATGTGATTTTTAAAGTGTTATAATTTTTGAGAAATATAAAAAATAAACATGTTCATAGATTATTACTGAGTTCGTAACTGCTATTATTATTTTAATTCATTATTTCAGACACTTAACCTTTTTAATTTTTATGGACAATTGTAAAATTGGTTTTATAAACCACATTGTGTGTGGTGTGCAATATTAGAGCCCCCAGCTGGTAAAAAAAACTGCACAGAAGGGCCAATACAACCCAAAGAACTTAGCATCTCAGCAGAGGTACTTCTCTTTTAGCCACAAACTTTGACTTCTCACCAAAAAAATATATATATTTTCATAATTTCGTCATCGAACGATACAGAGTCACTAAATTTTTTGTGGTTGTTTCTCATCCACTCCTAAACAATCAATGGTCAGAGGATGTCGTTCAAGCTCTGCTCCCTCACAACAGAAAAGGTCATGTTTTACTCTGAAAAGTCCCAATTCCAAACCTTTGACCTAGCCAATGAGAATTGCTGCCAAATAACATGTTGGGGTCACATAGCATCAAGTACTGGCAGGTTTTGAAAGGGGGCAGGGCTGTGGCGGCATGGCGAATTCAGGTGTGATGCCGTAGCAATACGTTTACTGCTCATTTCTCATCTGATATGCATGAAATTTTGCGTGTCTCTAATCTGACCTCAAACAAATTTGTATGCGAAATTCCAGGCGCGGCCTATTTTTTAAAATACCGGTAGCTCTCCCTGGGATCCCTGGTTTAATTCTGATCTACGAACTTTAAAACAAAACTAGAAAATCAGAGAGAACATGGCACCCCACACACCAGGAGGAGTCCTACTTATCCTTGAAAAATAGTCTTGTGCTTTATGAAAATAAGCTATGACAAGTGTAGAGTTTAACTACACACTGGAATCTACACTGTTGCTATTCAGTTGGAGATTCCAAAAATGACCAATCAGATTAACCTATGAGGCTTAGATCATGTATAAATATCCCGGATACTTATTTATCGATCTAAGTTCATACACCAACCTGTTTGGTCTAATTTTAATCCAAAGATTAATGTTTAATTTAAGTTATACCTTTTCTGTGTTTCGTTTCAATAATGAGGCAAGTTTAAAAATTAAGAAATTTTATTACTAACAATTTAAAACAAAGATTTGAAATGACAATTATAAACGACAATTTATGGATGACAATTTAATGACAATTTTTAACAGCTTTGATGTTAAATTTGTTTTAAAAAGGCAAACCTGTGGCTGGATGGAAGCTAAATTGGAAATACGAGTTTGGATGCGTGAATGGAATTATCAGAAGATTTCTTTCAGAGAGAGAGGAAGCGTTCTGGATGGAAATTATGTTTTGCAGCTAACTGAGTTTTTACTTAGAGAAAACAGCATCAAACACATTCTGTCAAAGTCTACCTCACCCAATCAGAAGACCCCTTTTTTGGATCCGAAGTGTCCAGGTGGAGATAGGTTTCCTCCAGGCACGAGGTTGGTAGAAAACCCTCTAGCATGACCAAATCGGTCCTGAGATGTCTCCTTGGGTCTCTCGACTGGTGGAACTATTTGCTTCTCAAAGTCCGTAACTCTGAAGGAGTTTTGCATCTTAACTTGACTCAGAAATCAATAACTCTGGGTAGAGTTTTCGTCAGCTGGTTACAGTTACGTTTATTCTTGGCTATTCTTGTCGGCGTGACAGAACAGCAGGTGGAGGTTCAGGGCGGCCGTCCCTTCTCCTTAGGATGATGTTGGTTCAAGAACTGAACTGAAGCTGGTGATGGTTAGTTTTACAAAGCTCTCAGGACACTCCCACTCTCTCAGCAAGAAAGCCTTGGTCATGAGTCAAAAACATGTGTTGCAGTTATTGTTTATCTGCACTCTGTGTTAGATGGATAAGGTGAAACAGACCTTCTTTGCTGAACACAACTTGTACGGTCATCAACCATAATCACAATTAATTATACCCAAAGCATAATTAATTTCATGTAATTAAAATACCTTTTTATTGAACCAAGTGATCATGTATGATGATTATAACAGTAATAAAATCAAAGAGTTTTAATATTATCTAATTATCATCGTGAATTTGAAGTGTCCTCCTCCTGGGACAGAACAGCAGATAGGTGATATGTTCTTCCAGACATCATGGCTCCTTGCTTAATCTGTGGATTTAAAAGTAATGTTTGACCCAGCTGGGTAAATGTGACCTTTGCCACAAATTAGAGGACCTTGCGTGATGCAACACAAGCTAGAATGGCATATTTTACATCGCTAATTGAGGAGAATAAGCATAATCCTAAATTTCTTTTCAGAACAGTTGCCAAACTTACACAGAATCATAGCTCTGAACCATCTATTCCCTTAGCCCTCAGCAGCAATGACTTTATGGGATTTTTCACGAGTAAAATTCTATTAGACACAACATCATTAGCATCCTCTGTAATGCGATTTCTTCTTCCTCAGTAAGTGAGGTAGCATCAGAGGTAACTGTAGAACCTCATCTGTGCTTGAACTGTTTTGAACCAGTTGAGCTTTCAGAGTTATCAAAAATATTAGTCTCATCTAAACCTTTAACTTGCATTTTAGATCCAATCCCAACCAAATTATTTAAAGATGCATTTCCTTTGATTATGTCATGTTGTGGTGAAGAAATCTAACCCACGACATACAGAATCAGATCAGAGACGGGGTAAAATGTTTAAATAAGGATTTATTAAAAGGGAAACCAAGGAAGCAGCATAAACATAGCTGAGTTCTTGCACAAGGAAGCTGGTGCGGGAAATCTGTGGACAGATCGGAGTTAGATCCAATTTTGAGGAGGGAACAAGGAATCAGAATTGTGCGGAGGACTTACGGTCTGGAGAGGAGGGAACTGGTTTGAGGGAGGAGTGGTCCGGTCTGGGTTGAGAGGCTTTGCAGGGACTGAGATCCAAGAAGTGAGACGTGGAGGGAGCTGAGCTTGTGGAGGTCCAGGAAGTTTAGGTGGGCAGCTGGAGGTGGTTCTGGCCAGGGGAGAGGCTGAGAGACGAGCGGGGTTGGAGTTCCAGATGGTGTGGACTCCAGAGTTCTGCCAGTGTAAAATGAGTGTGAAGGTTTGTCTGGAGACAAGAGCAGGAGGTCAAAAGGCAAAAATCCAATATCCAAAAACTCATCAAATTCTCAAAATCCAAATTCCAAAAACAAATCTGATTCTCAAAAGGTTAAAGAGCTCAAATAAGATATACAAGTGGCTGTTAGAAGGTACCCAGGTAGAGTAATCATCCAGCGAGGTGTAGAAGTCTCTCAGCTGCTTAAATACCCCTGGCCAGCTGATGAGCAGATCTGCTGCAGCTTGGCCAACCTCCAGACACGCCCACCTGCAGAGGGAAAACTCAAAAGACAGGGAGTGACAGCAGGAATACACCTCAGACCATGACAGATTATATCTAGAATGGGGGCAGTAACCAATCTATCCTTAGTAAATGGATAAGTACCACAGGATTTTAAGGTTGCTGTAATCAAACCTTAACTTAAGAAGCCTTCTCTGGATCCAGATGACCCAATGAATTATAGACCAATATCTAACCTTCCATTTCTATCCAAAGTCCTGGAGAAAATAGTGGCCATCAAAGTATGTGAGCATTTAAACACTAATGCTCTGTTTGAGGAATTTCAGTCTGGTTTTAGAGAGTATCACAGCACTGAAACTGCATTAGTGAGAGTTACAAATGGTATTCTCATGGCCTCAGATAAGAATCTTGTGTTTGTTCTAGTCTTGTTAGATCTCAGTGCTGCCTTTGACACAGTTGATCACAATGTTCTTTTAGAAAGGCTTGAACATGTTGTAGGGATCTTAGGAACAGCGCTAGGCTGGTTTAAATCCTACCTGTCTGACAGATTTCATTTTGTAAATGTACATGACAAATCTTCGTACTCCATGGTTATTTGTGGGGGTACCACAGCGTTCTGTGCTTGGACCAATTATTGTATGTATGTATATATATATATATATATATATATATATATATATATATATATATATATATATATATATATATATATATATATATATATATATATATATATATATCAAGACTCAAGACAACTTTATTAGTCCCCGAGGGGCAATTCGAGACAGCATTGTGAAGCAGCCGGCACTAAAATCTCTAATTTCTAAAAACACATCCAAATTACACATTTGTAAAACCCATAAAAACCTATATACACAGTCATGTCATAAACTCACATGTGAATGACCAACAATGATTAAAACTTTGGCTCACACACACACACACACACACACACACACACACACACACACGTAACTACATGCACGCACACATACAAGTAATGCACACGCCCCCTATCTGCACTGAGAATTAAGAAGAAGCTCAGCTCTGGGAACAAAGGAACTTCTCCTCCTCTGTGTTTTACAGCATGGGCATCGAAGTCGGCGTTTGGAGGGCAGCCACTCGAAAACAGTATGAAGAGGGTGTGATGGGTCTTTAATGATTTTCTGTGCTAAACTTCCTGTATGCTGGTCACATTGAGAAGTTAAGCTTCGCAGTGGTAGTCCAATGATCCGAGAGCACACCTTGACGGTGCTCTGTAGACGGTTTCTATACTGCAGGCTGACAGAATAAAACCAACAGGGGATGGAAAATGTGATAATACTCTCTATAAAAGAATAATAGAAAGTCAGTAAAATGTCCTTCCTGACTCCAAATGAATTGAACTTCCTCAGGAGGTAGAGTCGTTGCTGGCACCTTCTGAGGATGTCCTCGGTGTTGGAAGCAAATTTCAGGAGGTGATCAATGGTGGTCCCTAGATATTTATACTCTTCAACCAGCTCCACTGGCTGTACATGAATGATAGTGGAGGCAGCGGTAACCAGCACTCTCTGTTTGTTTGAGACGGACACCACCATCTCCTTGGTTTTGGTCACATTCAGCTCCAGGCATGCAGTGTCACACCAATCCACAAACTCCTGCAGGACCTGCCCGTGGTAAACAGTAGGGCCTGACAGAAGAGACAGGAGCACAGTGTCATCAGCATATTTTACCATGTAACTGTCAGGCTGGATGGATCTACAGTCATCTGTGTAGAGAATGAAGAGTAGAGGAGACAACGCGCAGCCTTGTGGGGTGCCAGTAGAGGTGTAAAGAAGGTCAGAGAGAGTGTTGTTAACCAGAACTCTTTGTGATCTGTTAGTTAAGAAATCCAGGATCCATAGGATTATCTGATCATCCAGGTGAAAAAGAGAAGTGAGCTTGCCAGCCAGGATGTGAGGTGGCAGGGTGTTAAACGCTGAAGAGAAGTCAACAAACAGCAGTCTAGCTGAAGAGTTAGGGATCTCCAGATGTCTGTGTACCATGTCTAAGATGAATGTTTTTGCATCATCAACACTTCTCCCTTTCCGATACGCAAACTGAAGTGGATCTAACTGAGGGTGTAAGGCTCAGATAATGTGATGTTTCAAGATCCTCTCCATAGCCTTCATCGGTAAAGAGGTCAAAGCCACAGGTCGAAGATCATTGAGAGCCTTAACCCTGCTGGTCTTGGGGATGGGTATGACCGTAGAGTCATATATATATATATATATATATATATATATATATATATTCCAATTGGTAAAATCATTAGGCAGCATGGGATAAACTTCCACTGTTATGCTGATGATAGATATATTTATCCATTAACCCTGATGAATCTAATCGGTTAGGTAGATTACAGGTTTGTCTTGAAGACATAAAAAATTGGATGACTCTAAACTTTTTGCTTTAAATCAAGACAATACTGAAGTTCTCATCTTTGGACCCGAAATTCAGAAAAGGAAATTGCTTAGCCAATCACCTGACCTGAATGGCATTAAATTAATCTCCGAGAACAAAGTAAGGAACCTTGGTGTTATCTTTGACCAGGTCATGTCATTCAAGTCCCACATTAAACAGGTTTGTAGGATTTCCTTTTTCCACCTTCGGAATATTGCTAAGATTAGAAGCATACTTTCCAGGAGTGATGCTGAAAAACTAGTTCATGCATTTATTACATCAAGACTGGATTACTGTAATTCATTACTCTCAGGAAGTCCACAGAATGTAGTTAAAAGTCTTCAGCTTGTCCAAAATGCTGCAGCTAGAGTTCTGATGAGAATTAAAAAGAGAGATCATATCTCTCCTGTCTTAGCTTCCCTACATTGGCTACCTGTTACATTCAGAATAGATTTTAAGATCCTCCTTCTCACAACATGCCCTATAGGTTATAGATTGTAAGTCGCTTTGGATAAAAGCATCTGCCAAATAAATAAATATAAACATAACATAAGTAAACATATAAAGCTCTTAACTATCAAGCTCCATCATACATCAGTGACCTGACTGTTCCACAACTTCCTAACCGAGCACTTTGCTCTCAGACTGCAGGTTTACTGGTGGTTCCCAGAATATCTAAAAATAGTGGAAGCAGTACGGAAACGACTGGAACAAGATGATTCCTTAAACAAGAGGACAAAACTGACTCCAGACCAGATCTTTACCCTCCTGGACCTCTGCCTTTTTACCACCTACTTCAAACACAATAAGTTTTACAGGCAAAAACATGGATGCACCATGGGCTCCCCTTTATCACCCATCTTCACCAACATTTACATGGAGGAAGTGGAAACCAGAGCATTTAACGTCTACAATGGAGCAACACCAAGCCACTAGTTCAGGTATGTGGACGACACATGGGTCAAAATTCTCACAAAGTAAGTAGAAGTCTTTACCAAGTGCATTAATGCCATGGACAAGAACATCAAGTTCACCAGGGAATATGCACACAACAACCAACTGCCCTTCTTAGACTGCTGTGCAAATTGAACAACATGGGTCTCAGCATTGAAGTCTACAGGAAACCAACTCACACAGACCAGTATTAGGATTTTGACTAACATCACCCACTGGGGCACAAAATGTCAGTCATCAGGACTTTACATCATCGGGCCGAGAACATTCCTACAAAGACTGAACGAAAACAAAGGAGAAAAAAACACATCAAGAAAGCTCTCCAACTTTGCAGATACTCTGGGCCTTTGTGAAATCTACAAAGATGTCTGGAAAAGCGTCCAAAGCAGCATCCAGCAAAGAAAAGTCCAACAGGTGCAAAGGAACAATCATCCCATACATTGGAGGAGTCTCAGAGAAACTTTGAAGAATCCTCTCCAAACACAACATCCTCAGACAGAAACTGGCCCATCCAAAAGACAAAACACCCAAACAGAAGCTCAGTGGTGTCGTTTATGCAGTCCAATGTAGTGAAGACTGTCCAGATCTTTACACTGGGGAAACTAAAATACAATTACACAAGAACATGGAGAGCACAACACAGGGATCCTGCTTTCCCAGTGAGAGCAGCCCTGTATGGCGCTCAGCCACTGTAGCCACAGGTGGGAGGGAGATCTGGGAGGAGCGCAGAGCACATTGACACCTGTAGGTTGATGACCTCGCCAGGCTGAAGTCCACCAATCCGAAGGCAGGGGGGGTAGGTCGGGTTTTCACAGCATCTGTCTGCATTCCTTCGTGGGGGTGGTTTGTTGTTGGCATCACAAGGCTTCCATGGCGTCAGATTCGGATAACAAGACTTTGTTTGGGTCAGGCAGAGATAATTTTCCTCTCTGCCTTCAAGTCTGTAACCGATCATTCAAGTCCTCCAGTGAAGCCAATTTAGGTTTTAAATTATACCATTATGAACAGTGCTTTGACTTGCCAGTCTGCCTCCTGTTCCTGCTCACCTGCATTTGGGTCCTACTGCAACCACTGCTACATCATGACAAATAATATGCCTTTGTTTTTATATCCATAAATCCAAAGCTTCTTTCAAGAGAAATAGAAACATGTTATTTTATTGATCACACCCAAAATAAAATTTTTCCTAAAAAATAAACACTCCCTTAGAAAACTTGTAAACATTTCTCAGGTCATCATAGATACATGTGGAATGTTACCTACGCTTAAATTTACTCAAGACCTCAGGACAAGACAGCTTTATTTATATAGCACATTTCCTACACAAAGGTTATTTAAAGGTCTTTACAGCAAAAACAAAAACAAAAAAACAAACAAAAAAAAACAGTACAGCTATTTGTACCAAAAATGTTTTAACAATTGTGTCAACATAATTCAAAAACTCCTTTAAAAAGTCAACTTTGTTACAAAAATTTCATGTCACATCTGAGATCTGCCCATTTTTAAAGATCAGAAATAATATTATAATATTAATACTAAGGAGCGTCTGTCAGCTGTCTCATACTCGTTAATATCCGTTCACCTAACGTAGTTGAGCTTAGAGAGACACCTGTCATCCGGTTCTGGAGCTCAGGACCTGACCCAAACACCAGCAAGCCAGTCCAGTTGGTATTTTTAAAAGCTGCACATGATCCTCTCCTGGTTGTCCGGGCGGCGTTTCTGATCCGGTTCCGACCCAGAAACCAGCTGGCCCACTGAGCCGCTCATCTCTTCTGGTGGTCAATTCTGACCTTGTTCTGATGGTGATCTTAGCTCCAGAAATCCGCATTTCATTTTTAAACCCCACCATGGGTCTCTGGAGCCCAGTGCTGACCTCTCTGTCCCGGTACCGACCCATGTGGGCTACAGAAGTACGTCTCTGGAGCCCGGCGCCGACCTCTCTGTCCTGGTACCGACCGATGTGGGCTACAGAAGTACGTCTTTTCAGCTGCACAAAACGCCCTCAGGCACGGAGATAGAGGCGTTGTTTCTCTTATCTGGAAACCCGTGGACTCGATGTCCAGACAGGCTGGAGTTGGAACTACCTTCACAAACTACAGTTTATCAACATGAACACAACCCAACACTAGTAAACACACACTGACTGGATAACATGATCTCTCTACCCTAAAACTAGCCACTCTCCACACTGAGATGAGGAAGCGCCTAGCTTCTAACTCTCTTTGGTTACGTCAGAGGTTCACATTTAGAAAAAAGAGTTTTTAGAAGCTTTGCTGAGAAAGGACACTTTTTACTAGAAAAACTGCTGTTATGTATTTTAAAACAAAATACCCACAATAAACATTTCAAATAGGATTTTTTGGACAACATTTTATATGAATTAGAAACAAATTTTAACCTGCATTTTGCTCTTTAAATACATGAGGATGATCAGGGAAACAGGTGGGTAAGATAATACGGGGCAGGCGAGTTCAATAAATACTTAACGAGGGGACATAGGACAACACGTCAAAGGGGGAAGGAGCAGGGGTCTCATTTAAAAACATTGCGTTGAATCCTTACTAAAATCGTACGTAAGCTCAGCAAAAGAAATGTACTTACGCCAAGTAGGTTTGTGACCTATCAAACATGGAGTATGCACAGCTTCACGCAGTCTCCGCTTTATAAATCACAAATTACCTAGAAATGTTCTCAGGTGTTACTGAATAACATCCCGCCCTCAACACGGCCACTTTCTGCCATAAATGGTCAATGCAAAGTGCCTTGTGGATCTCATGCATATGCATAAGCAGTCTCGTTGCAGCATGTCACCATCAGCGATGACGACCGCAGATCAAGGAAGATCAATTTCACCGAAGCAGAAGTTGAGGTACCTGTGGGTGCGGTGGAGAAATGAAAGGAAGTGCTTTGGCAAAACAAATAAGAGAAAATCCACAGAGTGGCACAGCGTTGCTGAAGCCATCAATGCTGTGAGTTCTTCAGAGAGATCTGTGGCGGATATTTAAAAAAAAAAGGTCCGATTTGAAGGTGGAGGCTAAAAAATAAGATGTTTGCCACTGCCAGTGTGTCTGTCACTTTTCCAATATTTTAAATAAAAACAAATAAAGGAGCAATGCAATGCATCACCACAGGTTAAACTCTCCCGGAGTTACCACAAGGACCAATTTGGTGTACTAGCCCAAACATTTCTTTGGACTCATCTGGCCACCCCTATCAAATTTTTCTGGAGGCACCCCTGCTCTTAGCTGTTTCTTACCAAGAAAATTAGTAAACAAGCAGCCCACCCTGGGCCCCACTACGGGGGTTGAGGAGGGTCACGTAGTCAGTGTAGAATGAATGAAAAAAACTAGGGATGATCATGTGGTTTCAGACTCGATCGGGCATTACTTCCCGATCTGGACTCAGATACAGGGTTCAAATTACAGGAGAGCTAAGGGAAACCCAGTTCTCCTGTAATGTTGTCGAGCTCCACTGAAGCCCTGAACTTACACACCCAGAGGGAGCCTGAAAAAGATCCTGTTTCTGCCTACAGTATAACACATAATTTATATGGACTCTCGGCATAGCGGGACTTGAGACAGAGAGCGGCAGTGCTCAGATTATTGACAGGCTCCAGGCAGCTGTGTCCTGCGCACGGCCACAGTACCATTCCCAAAGTGGCGACACCCAAAAAGTACATACTTAAACCAGGATAATTCATATTCTGTCCTAATTTCTGTCTTTTATTTGTGCCTGACGCGCTTTGCCGTTGCAGCGCTCATCACCCATGATCCGGTGACTCCGCGTCACTGGGGTGGCTGGGCAGCATAGTGCATACTCCGCTATTTTTGCGGTCAGTAGATCCATTTGATCTGCTTAGTTAAAAAGTAACTCGGGAGGTAAAAAATTAGGAAGTCAGGCAGCAGCTTTTCTTAAGGATTGAGAGGAGAGACAGGAAGAGCAGAGACAAACAAGACAGCTAAATAGGAAAATAAAAAACAAGAAAACAAAATTAAAAATTAAATGTAGGTAGATTTAACCCCCAGAGTTAGCAGAAATGTAAAGAAAAATGAAAATAACAAAACATGGTAGATATTACAGTCTGTCCAATGAGCAATGTGATTATTCAATGTAGGCTACGTCAGCCGGCTATGGATCACACAAGGAACTTTCCTTGAATGAAATGATCATTGCATTCAAGGGAAATCTGACAGAAATTGCTATAAAGAATTTGTCTTGAGTGAGGCCAATATAAACATAAAATGCTTATATTATTGCTGGTATGTTAGACTATATAGGGCTATCACTGGCGAGTACACCACTATCTGTATCTGTATAACAATCTAAATTATCTGTATACTGTAAATTATCTGTTACTCGGAGTGGGCGTGGCCTAACCCGGAAGTGGGTGTAGTTTAACCTGAAGTGGGTGTGGTTTACATCAAGACTTATTTCAAGTCTGATCAGAAGTTGCTATGTGTATTGTTTATTTGAAAATTATTTACAGAGCAGCCTCAGAGTTGAGATTAAATGTTTTTGATCACAATAGTAAAGGAACTATTACAGAACAAGTTTTTCAATAAAATCAGAACATTAATATTTAAGTGCATGAATTAAGAGAGAGAGAGAAGAAAAGATCTTTTCTATAGCGCCTCTCAAGATAAAAATCACGGGGCGCTTCACAAAAACAAAACATGTAAAATAGAAAAAAGAATTTAGAAAATGATTAAAATATATTTAAAATGAGCAAAAAATAGACGACTGTGGCTAAAAAATGTAAAGAAAGAGAGCGTGAATCAGAAAGAGGGAGTGGATCCTGAAGAAGAGGAGAGAGAGAGAGGGGGAAAAAACGACCAGAGAGGAGGCAGTGGCTGACGCAGCATGAGCCGTTTTCAGCTCTGTCTTGTCAAATGCACCACGTACGTTACGAAAAAAGTAACTTTAAAAAGAAGCAAACTGAAGAAAACATAGGGAATACTGAAGAAACGTGCACAGAGAGATCCGTTACTGTCTGTGTGTGTGCGTGGATGGACCGGACGCGGACTGAGCTGTGAGCTCCCCCTGCAGAGTTTTGCGTGTAGGGAGGGGCGGGCGCTCTATTTGACTGGCCAATCACAGAGCATGAAGACAGTCAGTTACCCAATGAGGATTTTCCTTCAGCACGATTACAGATAGTTACGAGTTTTAATCGTTTCATGCTCGTACTCGTCAAAAATGCTTTATCCGTACCGGATACTCGTTTCAGCTCATCCCTAGCTATCACCATTGCTAATCTGATAACACGATGCAGAGTGGAAAGCATTTAATCGTAGGTCTATACACTGAGCCGGAGCAGTATGAGGATGTGTTGTTTGTGTGAGACAGGGCATGACAGAGGAAGACTTGTAGCAGTAAATACTTACTGTAATCACTGCGAGTGTATCCCTACGTATGCCAGGGGCAGGGCTGTAATTAGGTGTGTTTAAATGAATGCAGTAACTTGTGACATTACTAATTCTGTTAAATTATAATTACACAAAAATGCATTCTGTTTGTTTAGTTCCATATCTGGCTAAGAGTTTTAAACCGCTGGTCTGTCTGAAAATGTGTGCTCCTCTCCAATATTTTTTCTTCTGTGGTTTGGTTTCCTTTAACCAAACTGCAGTGAACTTCCATTTGCTTCTGTGATTGTTTTTTTTTTTTAGATTTTTGAAAGGCATAGTGGTTTTCATCTTCTTGTTTTGTATCCAGATATGTAGAGGTATTCATGAATTTGTGTTGTACATGTAAAGTTCTGTGCACAGCCAGGAACCGAACCACTTTTGCTTCTGTGATTATGGGAGAGGCTGTTAATGGGCACAACATGGCGGCTTTCCTGCATTTCTATATGTGTCCAGTCCTAAATTGAGGTTGTTCTGTGAAGTGGACACAGAGTTTCAATAATCTAAACCAGGACAATACAGATGAGCAGCGGTTATTAGTAAAAACAATTAACTTTGGGGGAAAAAACCTTCACCTTGAAAACTGATTCAAACAACAAGTCAATGCAGTTTAAAGTTTGCAAAATCACCTCTTAAGAATTTTCCAGAAACAATCATTTTAAAAGCTGATCTAAACCAGCTGTAAAAGAAAGCATAGATAAATGGATTCAGCATGGAATTTGACAGCGTTAGCCAGTTAAGTGTTTCGATCACAGGCACCGAAACTGAACTTTTGATAAAAGAAAGAAAAGTAATGCAAAGAAAGAAAGGGGTCCAAAAAAAGAGAAAAACTCCCAGAACTGTAGCCAGAGTTTTTGTTGCCTTTCTTTCCATCTTGCTGGCAGTTACTCCACACTTCATCCTAGTTTGGATGATTTGTGCCTGTTTCTGTGCAACTAGGAAAATCTTCAGGTAGATACAAAGCATTATGACGACTGGGAGGTAAAACGACAATATTGGTCCAACTATGTTTGCCACGAGTTCATCAATAAAACATGTTTCCTCACATTGTTCACTGCTTAGTTTAGGAAATGTCCCTCCAACTCCAACAAGAGCAGAAACCCCCCAGCTAAAAGAAGTCATGATGAATACAACACGGCGGTTGATTTTAAATGTATATGTTAGTGGCTGACACACGGCATAATATCTGTCAATAGAAATACAACACAGATGCAGGATAGAGCATGTGCTGAGTAATATATCAAAGCTGCCTCTGACTTTACAAAACAACCCTTCATGATGCATACATGAGCTGAGAGAGAATGCCATGCTGAAAGGAAACACTAGAATCCCTACAAGCAGGTCAGCCACAGCCAGAGACAGAATGAGGGAGTTAGTAGGGGTGTGGAGCTGTTTGAAGTAAAACACAGAGATTATTACAAGGAGATTCCCGCACACTGTGACAAGAGACAAAAGTGTAAGGAAACCATACAACATTACACATACAGCAGAAGGTGTTGTGGTTAGTTTGTAACTGAAATTATTTATCTCATAGCAGGGATGTAAGGCAGCCACAGCGTCAGTCCTGTTGACTGTTACTCCTGTCTCCATGATGACCTGAAATCAAAAACTGTTTATCACACAAAGACTATACAGACAGTTAATTTAAGATCATTTTCCATTAAACACGACATTATTATCAGTATGAATGAACACTCACAGCAAGCAAGCGTAGGTGGTTCTGCACCTTTCTAGCCATTGCACACTTCTTTTAAGACCCACACAACACCCACTTTTGCACCGTCATGATTTCTATCCTATAAGAATTTGGAACTACAGAGTGGGCCGTTTATATGGATACACCTTATTAAAAAGGGAGTGGTTGGTGCTATTAATGTCCTGTTTGTGGCACATTAGTATATGTGAGGGGGCAAACTTTTCAAGATGGGTGGTGATCCTGGTGGCCATTTTGAAGTTGGCAATCATGGACTCAACTTTTGTCTCTTCAATAGGAAGAGGGTCATGTGACATATCAAACTCATTGAGAATTTCACAATAAAATCAATGGTGTGCTTGGTATTAATTTAGCTTTATTCATTCCTGAGTTATTCAAGGACTGAGCATGCACTGACGGCCGATCACCGGACACACGGCAGCGCTTGAAGCAGATGGTAGCTAGTTAATCAACTTCCACAAACAATTAAGATGCATTTTTGTCTATTTTACTCACTGACAATGCAAAAATAAAATAAAATAAAATAAATAAAGCTGATATATATAACACACTCAATCTGGAGATAAGTGGAGAAAATTTAGAAAGTTTCCAAACATATACTGAAGAGGTTTTTGAGTTTTTTGTCATGGGACCGAAGAAGGCAGCAGCAGCTGAGACGGAAACACCTGGGACCAAGAGGAGCCGTCCCCAGGACTCACCTGAGGCCTCATCTCCCCGTAAGGATGTCATAGATTTACTACAGTCCATAGATAAACGGCTTCTGGGATTTGAGGGGCGACTGCATCTGCTAGAGGTGCTTCACAAGGAGTTCCAGGACCCCCGAACATCTTTGGAGTTTAACGAGGAGCAGGTGGAGCGGCTCGCGGCCGAGAACACGTCTCTGCGGGAATCGGTTTCTTCCTTGACTGCAGGATTAGATCGGATCTCCCAGGACAACTAAGTTCTAAAGGAGACGGGTCTGGATCTCTAATCACGCAGCATGAGAGACAACCTGGTGTTTGCAGGCCTTCCAGAGAAGGCCGGAGGAGAAGTGGAAGATTGCGAACAATCAATAAAAAACTTTCTCCACACCCACATGAAGATACCCGAGGAAACGGAAAGCATTAACGATCAGTTTCCTAAAGAAATTCTGGATCGCCGCCGAATTCTCTTCCCGCTGCGTAAGAAGTTCATCCAGGATGGGAAGCGGGCTGTGATCTCGGTAGATAAACTGTTTGTTGACGGTAAGATCTACAAAGAACGAGGAAAAATAGACTGGCTTTATTAGACAACATCAAGTACAACTTTATTATTATTAACAGCACTCACTGGGTTTGAACATGTCAGGATTTATAGTTGCTAGATCCGTTTAGAAATGTTCACCTGTTCCCTCACCACCTCACACCCACAAAACTTTTTCTTTTCTTTCTTCTTTTTTCCTTTTCTTAACCTTTATAATTCCTTTCTTTCCCTTTTTTATCTGCATCTGGATCTTTACATCTGCATGGCACAATTAGCTTCTTTTTTTTCTCTTTCCACACTGCAGCACACAACGTGCGCACGCGCACACACACACACACACACACACACACACACACACACACACACATAGACTCCATACGCACAGTCACACAGATAAGTTGCCTAAGACGTTTCATTGCACAATCAAAACACTGTTGGGCTTGTCTTGTTATTGTTATTATTATTACTTTTATTATTATTATTATCATTATTATTATTATTATTATTATTATTATATTTATTATTATTTATTTATGCTTTATCATTACCAGCATTAATATCTTTATATTAATATTGTAAAAACATATTTTTTGCTAATATTTTTTATTAATGTTGCAAATAATAATAATGATTATAATAATACTCATTATTTACTCTCTATTATTTACTATAAGATTAATGTATGTGTTTAAATACTTATTTTATCTCATACACATGAAGGCGTCATATTATAGCTACTCACACACACATCTATGGGTGCACTAAGGTTTGTCTCATGGAACGTACATGGAACTGGCTCCAGAGAGAAGAGATTAGAATTTTTTAATCAGTTAAAAAGAGTGCAAGCAGACATAATATTATTACAAGAGACTCAGATCTGCCACATCTGCAGATGAACTTAAAACACATGAGTTTCCCAGCATGTTCTCTGCCTGCTATAACTCTAGGCAAAGAGGTGTAGCTATTTTAATACTCAAAAACATCAATTTCACAGTATTGGACACAATTTCAGATCCAGAGGGTAGATTTATAATGTTAAAAATATCTATACAGAGCCAAAAGCTTATGTATCGTCAGCATATACTGTCCAAATATTGATGACCCTTCATTCTTTTGTAATTTTTTCTCTGTACTCTCCGAACAGTTGGACTGTCCACTTATACTTGGAGGTGATTTAAATTTCTGGATCAACACTTTAACAGACAGGCTTAGTACAGCTGGGACTCAGCGCAATTGGCAATCCACTAACATAGTTAAACAGTACATGAGTGATTATGGGCTTTGTGATGCATGGTGATCTCTTCATCCTAACCGTAGAGTATACTTTTTTCTCACACGTCCATCACTCTCATTCATGTTCGGATTATTTTCTAGTCAGTAGTTCATTGTTGGCTGACATTTCAGACACTGAGATACACCCCATAGTTGTAAGTGACCACGCTTCAGTTTCTTTAACTCTGGTAAACAAGAAGACAATCCCACCAAACAAAAACTGGAGGCCCACCAAACAAAGACTGGAGGTTTAATACATCACTGCAGAAAGACGAAGGTTTTGTTGAAGTTTTTAAAAAGGAGTGGGCTTTATATTTAGAATATATGTAATGACCTGCCTGGAACATCAGCATCTGTTCTCTGGGAGGCAGGAAAGACAGTTACAGAGGTAAAATAATATCTTTCTCATCACATAAGAAAAAAACAGAATACAAACGTATTCAGGAGTTAGAAGAAATCATTAAGTCTTTAGAGGCATCCACAGAAGAAGAGTTACTGAGCCAATTACGTAAAGCTAAATTAGAACTTCTTGGAATTATTGACAAAAAGACACAATTTTTAGCACAAAGACTACGAATAGAAAACTTTGAACATAGCAAAAAATTAGGTAATTTTTTACTCAGCCAGTTAAAAATTAATAAAGAGAAAACTACCATATCTGCTGTTAAAGACCCAACCGGGAATATAGTTAATGACCCTGAAAGAATAAACAACACTTTCAGAGACATTTTCCAAACTTTGTACTCACCACAGATAAACCCATCAGATAATGAGATCAATGAGTTCCTTGACAGGATAACACTTCCTAAATTATCAGACAGCCAAGTTACAGTCCTGGACTCGCCACTAACATCAGCTGAGCTCCAGGAAGCCCTTAAATCCATGCCTAATAGGAAGGCTCCAGGTCCAGACGGGTTTCCAGCAGAGTTCTACAAATAATTCTGGATCATTCTGGCTCCAATATTTTTCAGAATGATGAGGGAAATCGAAGAGAGCTGCAGATTACAGCCAAACATGAATTCAGCCAATATTAGTCTCTTGTTAAAAACAGGCAAAGACCCAGCATTTCCTACCAGCTATCGCCCAATTTCTCTTATTAATGTTGATCTCAAAATAATTTGTAAAGCCCTGGCAAAAAGATTAGAGAAGGTAACCCCCTTCATAATACAACCTGACCAAACTGGTTTCATCAAGGGTAGACAGTCCACAAACTCGCGTAGATTACTTAATGTGATAGACTTCTCTTACAGTAGAAACATTGAAACTAGTATATTATCTCTAGATGCAGAAAAGGCTTTTGGTAGAGTTAACTGGAAGTTATTATTTGCAACTTTACATAAATATAGTTTTGGGAACTTCTTCATAAACTGGCTACAAAAATTATACAGTTCGCCAACTGCACATGTCAGGACGAACGACCAAATATCAGCTAGCTTCTGTCTTCAGAGGGGGACCAGGCAGGGATGCCCACTCTCCCCCTCACTGTTTGCTATCGTTATCAAACCACTAGCGGCAGCAATTAGGCAAACAATAGATATTAAAGGGATAGAGTATAAGGAAATAGAACATAAGATCAGTCTTAATGCAGTTGATGTTTTACTCTTTCTCCAGAATTCTCAATCCTCTCTCTCCCATTCAATAGAACTGATAAACACTTTTTCAAGAGTTTCAGATTACTCTATAAACTGGTTAAAATCCACAGTTCTACCAATTAATTTCTCTTTAGTCAGTTTATTTAATACACGATTGGAGTCAGGGAATATCACATACCTGGGAATTAATGTCTCTCCCAAGTTAGCAGATCTAACCAAACTAAACTACATCCCACTTTTAAAGAAAGTGGAAGATGATCTTGCAAGATGGAAATCCTTACCAATATCACTCATGGGGAAGAGTTGCTACAATTAAAATGATGGTCTTACCCAGAATAAATTACTTATTTTTGATGATCCCAAACAAACCACCAGCTGACTGGTTTAAATCTCTGGACTCCTCAATTACTAAATTCCTTTGGCAGGATAAACCTCCACGAATTGGCTTAAAAACGCTTCAGAAGACCAAAGACAGAGGAGGACTGGATTTACCCAACTTTTATTATTATTTCTTAGCCAACAGGCTGAAATATATACCAAGATGGTTGCAAGATAGCCCATGAGATGAGTCTGGTTAGATATAGAACAGACACTTTGCAATACGATAGAGCTTTCAGACTAACCATTTATTAGCTCAAGCATAAGAAAACATGAAAGCTTCAAAAGTATTAGTATCAGCACCTCTCTGACAGCATGGTGGGAGTATCTAAAAATGACAGCGTCTTCACTAATACCATGCAGATGCACACCTATCTGGAATAATCCTGATATTTTGTAAAATAACCAAATGATGAACCTTCCGGACTGGAAAAATAAAGGGATCCCATACCTGGAATATATATATGAAGGATTGGACTTCATCCCATTTAATCGGATAGTCTCCCAATTTGGAATGGATTCCCAATTAGGAATAGATAAGAATAGCTTTTTAGAATATCACCTAATTAAATCTGTAGTCAAACAAAAATTTAAGCTCAATAAAATAGAATTACAAACACCAACAAGGGTATTTGACTTTTATAATCTCAAACCCCCCAAACTACTGTCTAAAGCAGGGGTGCCCAATCCTGGTCCTCGAGGGCTGGTATCCAGCTTGTTTTAGTTTTTATTCTGCTTCAACACACCTGATTTCAATCAGCAGGTGATTAACAGGCTTCTGCAGAGCCTGATGAGATGCTGCACAGGTGATTCAACCAGTTAATCAAGTGTGTTGGAGCAGAAAAACCACAAAACCTGCTGGATACCGGCCCTCCAGGATCAGGATTGGGCACCCCTGGTCTAAAGTTTATAAGATACTGTCCAAAATAGACGATAAAATTGCAATCCCCATTGAAAAATGGGAGGTGGATCTATCAGTCAGCTTTGACCAGAAATTCTGGTCCCAAACTTGTTTAAAAACTTTTAAAATGATCAGACACTCCAATTTACAATTAATTCAGTACAAAATTCTACACAGAGTACACTATACAGGTCATCGGATGTTCAAGATGGGGTTTGTGTCGTCTGACACCGCATCGCTAAGAAAACTATCCTCTTGAATTGGAAAAATAGAGATACTCTTTGCATCAACCAGTATAGAAATATTTTGTTAGATCATATTACACTTGATATAGCCTCTCCTTCCACTTCAAATCAATCTCTTGGGGCTCCTTTGATCGGTTCCATCACATAGCGATGATAGGGGACCATTGATATTGTCCTGCGGGATGATGTGGGTGAGGTTGTGGAGGGTCTGAGTTTGGAGTATCCGGATGTTCCCTGGAGGTGGGTTCACTGGGGGTGTCTGGGACTGGGGGGCTGTTGCCACCCTCTGGAGGTGCTTGGGTTGCCTCGGGGGTGGACTGCTGGCGGTTGTGAGTGGGGCCCCTTGGAGGTCTTGGCGGTGGCCATGGGTCGCTGCCTGGCAGCTGCATTGCCCCTGGGCGGGTCTGGGTGGGGGCTTGGGGGCTCGGGGTGTGGGGATGGCTGGCCTCGTGTGGGGATCTAGGCGGGGCCTTGAGGGTCAGGTCCTGACATATATGCTGCCAGGAATAAGGCAGGAACATGCAGCAGTGCCTGGCCCGGGTTCAGGGGCCTCGTGTAGACCTTGGCTCCTCTGCTGTCCCATCACAGGGGAGGGGGAGGTCCAGGAGGGGGAGGACCAAACCTTACTGGATGTCCTATGTTTTATATATTCTGGAAGTTGTGCAAATGCAGGGATGGGCGTAGATTTTCTGCTGGGGTGGGGCTGGTTTGATGCCCTCAGACTCCGTGAGGCTCTGCAATGCTGCTGCTTTGGGCCCTGGCAGGATGGGCTGGGGTCTCCATGCCCTGGGTTGCATTTTGACAACAGAGGTGCCTATTGGGGCCAGTGGGGGAGCTGGCTCCCTGGAGGGCTAAGCCCAACCAGCCATTCCTCCCTATCCCCGCATATATTTTTCCTCCTGCTCCCTCACATCATCACACAAACATGCACATAGGACCTTGGGGGGTGGACAAGTCAGGGAGTGCGGGTATGGACCCCATTTTTGCATTCCTGTGGCAACCTGCCCACCAATTTTATTTGCACCTTAAACACTTCCACCAACAACATTCCACGCAAACACACACTTAGAGCCTTGGGAGTGAGCACATTCAACGGCAGTTGGCAGGGGGATTTTTCAGCCTCATGTTTATGTTTATGTATTTAGCAGACGCTTTTATCCAAAGCGACTTACAATTTATAACCTATAGGGCATGTTGTGATCCGTGGGGGAAACCGGAGTACCCGGAGGAAACCCACGCATGCATAAGGAGAACACACAACTCCACGCAGAAAGGCCGCAGCCGAGTTTCGAACCTGCAACCTTCATGCTGCGAGGCAACATTGCTAACCACTGCACCACCATGCAGCCTCATCCCGAGTGCCGGTGCCCACTTATAATTTTAACCTGCACTTAGACACCGAGGGCTGTGGGTGCAAGTGGGGTGATGCGGTGGCATCAGCTGGCATAGGCCAGACAATGCCCGCACTGCCCTCTCACCACAGCCATGGAATACACCTCATCAAAACACACTAACACTATATTGGAGCAGGCAGAGGGAGACTAGGGGTCTTAGCACACCTCTGTTGTTGCTTGGCTTCCTGGGGCTGGAGGCTAGGAGGGAGATCTGGCCATCTGGTTGGAGTCTGGGGTGGTGGTTTGCTGTGCTCAGTGTTGGGCGGGGGAGCCTGCTCATCAGCACCCCAGCAGAAAGGGTCAAACTCTGGTTACCGGTGATGGTTGTACCCAATGTGCAGCAGTGCTGCAGTACCGGGACCAGAGTTAATAGGGTGTGTACGGGGAGCATGAGTGCGTGTCTAGCTTGCATTTTTGTAAGTCTTGGGTTGTATGTGCATGTGTGAGCATGAGGGAGGGAGTGTGTGAGTGTGTTTGTATATGACTGTGTATGTCAGGTGGGGGCCTTTGACTCCTTCCTTCTCCTGGAACTTCTTTTGATGATATAGATCTTCGTCCCCCCTCCCCCTGCCACACCTGGTGTGGGGGGTTGTGCCTTGGTCTGCCTGAGTGTTCGTGGCAACCGGGTCTTGGGGTTTAAGATTTTTGGCATCTGTCTGATCAATCCCGGTGTCTGCCTGGTGGGGTCTGGGTCCCTGGGCTCTGCTGGGTCCCCGGCGGGGGTGGTCGTCCCTGGGTCCCGGGCTCGGCCAGCTAGGGGGTGGGAGGCTGCGGGCGGGCCTGTGGGCTTGCCGCTGATATCTCCAGGGACTCTGCCGGCTGCTGGTTGTGGCCCCCCGGGGCGATCCTCTGTGCCTCTCGAGGGGGGCGGGGGCCTTTCTGGTTGCAGTCTCCTTGGGGTTCCTGTGTTCTGGGGCAGCGCCTGTACCTCTGGGACTTGGAGCTCCCCCCGTCTCCTATGCATCTTTGGGGTGCAGATCTGTGGTCCCTCACACTCTCTGTTGGACGCTCCTACAGAGAAACCTTACATAAGCAAGCGCGTGTACACACACACAGGTGCTCACATGGTGCTCTCAAAAGTATGGGCTTGGGCACGTTAAACACAGGTCTTGAGTCTATGGTGGGCACTTAATGCACTGTGATTTATTATCGTGTGATTCTTCAGTTAAACAATGTTGATTATATATTTCTTCATCAAGTTGACGCAGTGATAGCTAGATCTTGTTTTATTGTTGTTGTGTCCCTTTTTTTTTGTCTTTTTCTGCAGGTCTGGTTGCCCCTGGGTCCCGGGTCACTGGGTCCCAGGCTCGGCCGGCCAGGGGGTGGTAGGCTGAGGGCAGGCCTGTGGGCTTGCCGCTGATACCTCCCTGGACTCTGCCGGCTGCTGGTTGTGACCCCCCGGGGCGATCCTCTGTTCCTCTCGAGGGGCGTGGGGGCCTGTGTTCTGGGGCAGCGCCTGGATCTCTGGGACTTGGAGCTCCCTCCGTCTTCTACACATCTTTGGGGGGCAGATCTGTGGTCCCTCACACTCTTTATTGGACGCTTTTATAGAGAAACCTTACATAAACAAGCGCATGTACACACACAGGTGCTCACATGGTGCTCTCAAAAGTATGGTCTTGGGCACGTTCAACACAGGTCTTAAGGCTGTCGTTGCCACTAAATGCACTATTATTTATTATGTGATTGTTCAGTTAAACAATGCTGATTGTATATTTCTTCAAGTTGATGCAGTGATAGCTTGGTCCTGGTGTATTGTTGTGTGTCCCATTTTTCTTTCTCTTTTTTCTCTTTCTGCAGGTCTAGAAGCAGACTCTTGTTCATTATTGTTTATTTTTGTGGACCCCCCCCCCTCCCCCCCTCTCCCCACCATTTGTCTTTTCCTTTCTCTTTCACCTCTGACTCCGTGTCTGGTTGAAATTTCAAGCATTCAAAAACAATAATAAAATTTTAAGTATCAGGCGTGACATTAAAAGCAGACGCTTTGATGCTCCACCCGAGAGTAAATCTGTAAGGCTTGTTACCGGCATTCAGACATCAATTCTGTTTGCTTCACAGCCAGACAGGACACGGGGTGAAAAAAAAAAATGAAATGATCATTGCGTTCTAGGGAAATCTGACAAAAATGACTATAAAGCATTTGTCTTGAGTGAGGCCAATATAAACATAACATGCTTATATTATATTATATTGCTGGTATAATAGACTATGTAGGGCTATCACCATTGCTAATTTGATGACACGATGCAGAGTGGAAAGCATTTAATTGTAGGTCTATACACTGAGCTGGAGCAGTATGAGGATGTGTTGTTTGTGTGAGACAGGGCATGACAGAGGAAGACTTGTAGCAGTAAATACTTACTGTAATCACTGCGAGTGTATCCCTACGTATGCCAGGGGCAGGGCTGTAATTAGGTGTGTTTAAATGAATGCAGTCACTTGTGACATTACTAATTTTGTTAAATTACAATTACACAAAAATACATTCTGTTTGTTTAGTTTCATATCTGGCTAAGAGTTTTAAACTGCTGGTCTGTCTGAAAATGTGTGCTCCTCTCCAATATTTTTTCTTCTGTGGTTTGGTTTCCTTTAACCAAACTGCAGTGAACTTCCATTTGCTTCTGTGATTGTTTTTTTTTTTTAGATTTTTGAAAGGCATAGTGGTTTTCGTCTTCTTGTTTTGTATCCAGATATGTAGAGGTATTCATGAATTTGTGTTGTACATGTAAAGTTCTGTGCACAGCCAGGAACCGAACCACTTTTGCTTCTGTGATTATGGGAGAGGCTGTTAATGGGCACAACATGGCGGCTTTCCTGCATTTCTATATGTGTCCAGTCCTAAATTGAGGTTGTTCTGTGAAGTGGACACAGAGTTTCAATAATCTAAACCAGGACAATACAGATGAGCAGCGGTTATTAGTAAAAACAATTAACTTTGGGGGAAAAAACCTTCACATTGAAAACTGATTCAAACAACAAGTCAATGCAGTTTAAAGTTTGCAAAATCACCTCTTAAGATTTTTCCAGAAACAATCATTTTAAAAGCTGATCTAAACCAGCTGTAAAAGAAAGCATAGATAAATGGATTCAGCATTGAATTTGACAGCGTTAGCCAGTTAAGTGTTTCGATCACAGGCACCGAAACTGAACTTTTGATAAAAGAAAGAAAAGTAATACAAAGAAAGAAAGGAGTCCAAAAAAAGAGAAAAACTCCCAAAACTATAGCCAGAGTTTTTGTTGCCTTTCTTTCCATCTTGCTGGCAGTTACTCCACACTTCATCCTAGTTTGGATGATTTGTGCCTGTTTCTGTGCAACTAGGAAAATCTTCAGGTAGATACAAAGCATTACGACGACTGGGAGGTAAAACGACAATATTGGTCCAACTATGTTTGCCATGAGTTCATCAATAAAACATGTTTCCTCACATTGTTCACTGCTTAGTTTAGGAATTGTCACTCCAAGTCCAACAAGAGCAGAAACCCCCCAGCTAAAAGAAGTCATGATGAATACAACACGGCGGTTGATTTTAAATGTATATGTTAGTGGCTGACACACGGCATAATATCTGTCAATAGAAATACAACACAGATGCAGGATAGAGCATGTGCTGAGCAATATATCAAAGCTGCCTCTGACTTTACAAAACAACCCTTCATGATGCATACATGAGCTGAGAGAGAATGCCATGCTGAAAGGAAACACTAGAATCCCTACAAGCAGGTCAGCCACAGCCAGAGACAGAATGAGGGAGTTAGTAGGGGTGTGGAGCTGTTTGAAGTAAAACACAGAGATTATTACAAGGAGATTCCCGCACACTGTGACAAGAGACAAAAGTGTAAGGAAACCATACAACATTACACATACAGCAGAAGGTGTTGTGGTTAGTTTGTAACTGACATTATTTATCTCATAGCAGGGATGTAAGGCAGCCACAGCGTCAGTCCTGTTGACTGTTACTCCTGTCTCCATGACCTGAAATCAAAAACTGTTTATTACACAAAGACTATACTGATGGTTAATTTAAGATCATTTTCCATTAAACACGACATTATTATCAGTATGAATGAACACTCACAGCAAGCAAGCGTAGGTGGTTCTGCACCTTTCTAGCCATTGCACACTTCTTTTAAGACCCACACAACACCCACTTTTGCACCGCCATGATTTCTATCCTATAAGAATTTGGAAGTACAGGGTGGGCCGTTTATATGGATACACCTTATTAAAATGGGAGTGGTTGGTGCTATTAATGTCCTGTTTGTGGCACATTAGTATATGTGAGGGGGCAAACTTTTCAAGATGGGTGGTGATCCCGGTGGCCATTTTGAAGTTGGCCATCTTGGTATCAACTTTTGTCTCTTCAATAGGAAGAGGGTCATGTGACATATCAAACTCATTGGAAATTTCACAAGAAAAACAATGGTGTGCTTTGTCTTAATTTAACTTTATTCATTCATGAGTTATTTACAAGTTTCTCTTTGTTCACAGCCATTGACATGTCAAAGAGGTTAACACGTGAGGAGCGGATCAGAGATAGAGGGCCTAAGTCTGTTTCCTTTCCCGTCGACTCAAGGGTCACTGGGAGAACAAAAAAAAATTGAATGCAAGTCAACAGGGCTAAAATAGCTATTTTCTAATCCACTTTGCCTTAGGCCCTGGATCACACATATGTTGTACTGCAATTTAAATGAAAAGTAATGATGGGTGTTTCATGGGTGTCGCATATGTAAAGTCACCACGTAATGTCCTCTCCCCTTGCATAGATGCTACTTACCAAATGGCCAGTTTTATGGTGGTTCTTTCCTCCCGTGGGAAGGATTTGAAGTTTCGCTGAACTTACGGAGAAAACAGATGGAAAATGGCTGTGTCTGTTTTGATGACGTCACTTTTGTGAAGCGCATTTGTATTCCTGGACTTATTGTCGGACAAAACCTAAAATAATGTTTCCCCTTGTTCAAAAATATGCACGTTCTTGGTCTCAAAATGCGTCTTTAAAATTCACGGACATCACATGTGAGATCCATGGACAGCGGAATTTGAAATTAGCGCATTTAGCCCCATTGACGTGCATTCATTATTTCGTTCTTCCAGGGACCCATGGTCAAGAAGTAGAAGGGCGTGACTTAGGCTGCGTTCGCACTGCAGGCCTTGTTGCTCAATTCCGATTTTTTTTTAGTAAAGCAGATTTTTTTTATTTTTGGCGTGGTTGTTCACCTATGACTGAAATGCAACATCAAACTCTCTCCAGTGTGAACACTTCATGGCCCCTTTGTGACCCGTATGCACAGAAGAAAAGAAGTCACTTACAGTGGATCCGAAACCAGGAGCGGCAGAGTTATGATGTCAAAGTTTTCACTGACGGTTTATACACAGGATCAGGATCACACCTGTCAATTCTTCCATTTTGTCCCACTTTTTAAATGAAATCAAAATGCCTTTTGTTTCTAATGACGTTCTTTCATGATAAAATTCAGTCTGGAGTTGAACTGGCATGATGTGTTACTATAGACTGAATCAATGACTCACATTTATGTTTGTTTACGTGTGACACTGTGCTCATAATTAATCTTTTAATGTTTTTCCATCACCATAAAGTGTAAATTACATAGTTGTTTACTTCTAAGTTTAGATTGGTGTAGCAGACCAGTGACAAGAAACTAAAGGAACACAGTTGCTATGAGACTTAATAAACAAAGAACGAAAAAAAAAGCATCCTCCAGAACCCATCTGTGACACTTGGGAATTTAAAAATGTATTTTATTAGCTTACAGAGAGATTTGATGTTAATTTATCTTGAGTCTAAAACATTAGTTCCACAATAAAAGCATTGCAGTCATAATCATGTCTCAGGGTAGGTACACCCTTCAATTAGAGGTGTTGATAAGGTTCTTGTCTCTGAGCTAATGCCCCTGAGCTCTTATCTTCAAACGCTCACATACTATGTAAACAAACATTTACACCCTCCCACCTAACACCTTTTCTACCTTTGGGCTTCTTGCTGTCAGGAAACAACATGTTTACACTACTTAATTCACAAAGATCAAACACAACCCTTTATTGAAGTTGAGGACAACATTATGTTTAAATGCCCAAAAACTGTCAATTATGACTCATTTTTATGTTATTATTATTATTATTATTATTATTGTATTGCTTCTGGTTTACCTAGCCACACATCACTAAACAAATCATCGATTTTACAATCAGATGTCTTTGTCTAACTCATCTATAATCATTTACTTTCTTGGACCACTTTTTAAAATTAATTCAACAACAAAAAAGCTGTTTAAAAATCAAACTGCAAAGTATACATAAACAGCATTGCTGGAAGATTTGACTGAAAAGGGCAGAAAAAAAGAGTCATCTTACATTTTCTGCCCTATTTACAAACCATAATTGCTTACCATAATGCATCCGTAGACTCCAAGCATACAGCACAATTTCAAAAGGAGGAGATGGTAAATTAAAAATAAAGTAATAATAAAATTCTTCTTTTAGAACCATAACAAAGATGCAAACATTTCGGTGAAATGATAAATTCCAGCAAGAATGAGGAAGCCATGTGGGTGTTTCCGGACGAGCAGCATTACTACTTGATAAGGTTCTGTCTTCATTACATACAGTACAACCTTGTTACTTTCCATAAGAATAAGACTGCACAACCAGTTGTCATGAGGGCTGCTCTAGACAGAGACTTCTTAGTCTTAGGTGAACACTTCAGAACTTGGTCTAACTGTAAAGATAAATTACATTAACTTTTTTCTTTTTTAACTATCTGTTTTTATAAAGTTCCAGAATCCATCTCAGTGACAAATTCCCTCTCTGTTGTCTTCACTCAGGCCCTGTCCACACGTAGCTGGGGATCTGCCAAAACGTAGATATTTTTCTACGTTTTGGCCTGTCATCCACACGAAAACGGAGTTTTTTCACACGAAAACGGATCTTTTTAAAAACCCCGGCCAAAGTGAAGATCTGCGTTTTCTCCGTTTTGGGTGTCTGCGTGTGGACGGACAAAACCGGAGTTTTAACGTCCGCAACGTCACTTTCCGCGACAAAAAAATGCTGACATCACGTGTGCGACCTGTGTTTACACTAGCCGACAGCATGGATGCCCTCAGAGCTGCGCTCGCTTTATCAATTGTCCAAGCGCTTTTTGCTTGTTTGTTTTTGCAAGCGGAATTACTGCTCCTTGCGGAAGACCACAGACGAAGGACGAGGTTAAGAACGGGGGAAGTACTGCCGCCTACAGGTCTGGCATGTCCTTAACAACGTATTTATCCGGGTACGTGTGGACAGAGTTTTTTTTTTTAAACGAGGTGGTGTGGATGCAAGTTTTTGGAGGGGCGGATATTTTTTTTTAAAACCGGCTATGTGTGGACTAGGCCTCAGTCTGCTGAGTATACATTCATATGATGCAGATCCGGCCATTGCACAGACCCACTCCTTAACCTCTGGATCTTCTGCTGCTTTCCAGTGTTTTAAAATGACTCGACAGGCTGTTGTTAATTCCACTGAGATGCTTGAAAAATTACATTTGTTTACATTAGGCAACTGAGATTTATCTCCTAATAAACACATTTCTGGGTTAAAAGGGATGTCCGTTCCACACCACTTACCGGTACTTAGGATCTTGACAATCCGAGTCCAGAAACATCTAATAGGAACACATTCCCAGATACAATGCATAAACGTCCCAATATTTCTTTTGCATTTCCAACATGAATCGTCGTCTACTAGCTTCATTCTAAACAGTGTAGATGGTGTAAAATAGTATCTGTGTAGTACATTATATTGCGTGAGTTTACTCCTTGCCTCTCTTACGTGCTTACCACAATGGACAACAATTGTTTTCCATTTATCATTATCAATAATTATGCCAAGGTCTTTCTGCCAGATCATTTTTAACTGGTTGGAGTCATCACTAAGGAGAGAGTTTTTAGTTCTATAACACTGTGAGGCTTTTTGTGTACTAGCTGGAAGTTTCATATACTCAGTTACTGTATTGTTTTTAACATAATGTGGCTGCGAGGTAACACAACTTGCCTGGTGAGTTTTTAATGCATTCAGTTGTGCTTTTAATGCAAAAAAAAGGTTATTGGTCACTACACTTCAGAATCAGAATAAGCTTTATTTCCAGCGACCCAGAGCATAGGAACTTGACTCCGCAAACACAACTTGACCAAGGTTAAACACACACACATGTAGACAAGACAGGTACAGGCAGTCCACGAGAGCAGCCAGAACAGCGGTCATTTCATTAGATGAAAAGGGTGTTAATGAGGATAATTGGGGTAAGATAAAAAAAAAAAAGGCATAGCAGAGTTAGTCCCAGCGGGGAGTAGCTCTATTATACAAAAAACTCCTCAACATAGAAGCACGAACATCACAGTTACAAAACATCAGACTCCGATAGGGAGTCGGGGGGGGGGATCCTGAATCCTCCAATGGGAGCTGCCAGTGTACGGCGCGCACAGCTGCAGTCAAACAGGTGGGAGGGAGAGATGAGGGCCAGAGAGCGCATTGAGTTTCCTGCAGGTTGATGACCTCGAAGCAGAAGCCACAATCTGAAGGCAGAGGGGGAAGGTCGGGTCTCAGCATCTGTCAGCATTCCTCCTTTCGTGGGGGTGTGTTGATAGCAGCTTTTGGAGGCTGCCTTGGCGTCAGATAAGGATAAACAAGACTTTGTTTAGGGCAGACAGAGATAAGTTTTCCTCTCTGCCTTGGAGTCTATTAAGTGATCATTCATGTCCACCAGTGAAGCCAATTTTACGTTCTAAATATCCCCACACCGTCCGGCGACCCTCTCCAAGATGACATCCATCTTGCGCACTAACACAGGCAACGCCGCGGGGACGTTGTCCAGCTTACGGTTCACCTCGAGCAACGTCCCAGTCTGTGAGGTCATCGCACGGGCGGCACATTCCGTGGGTGCGGGTCGCACTCCAATCGCTCCCGTCTTCCCAAATTTCCAGAAAACCAGATATCCTCCCACTCCAATCAGAAGAAATCCAGTGATCATCAGGCAGAATATCCACAAATCTTCCACGTCCTCGATGGACAACTGAGAGAGGCACACGATTCGCCAGATCTCCCAAGCATCGAATGCATATCCCGCTGCGAATGTCCCTTGAGGACAGGTGGGAGCCCCCTTCTCCGTTCTCATCGTAGAAAAAAATCTTATCAATCGCGTTGAATGACCAGTTAATTAAGTCCATTTTCCAAAAAGAAGTAGTGATTTTCAGGAGAAATGCAGAGAAGTGCTCTGTAGGCAGACAGGACAGAGAACCTTGGAAAAAAGCAGATAAGGGAGCTGAAGCAAAAAGCGTCTGTACTCTCTGAGAGCCGGATAAGAAGCTAACAAGCACAACACAGGACACAAAAAGCTACAGTTCCGCTCCTTTGTTTGAAGTCTGGCATGTTTCACATCATGGGCGTCGCACCCATGGGGGATGTGGGGGATTCAACACACACACTTTTCTTATTGGGAGCACCCACACTTTTCCAGTCGTTTTGCTCACCTCCACACCAGTCTGGTTTCTCGCACTCACTCTGTTTGCCTCATCTCCTTCTTCCCCTCCCTCTCCTGTTTCTCCTTAAACCCGACATCGGCATTCGGGTTTTAAGGAGAAACAGGAGAGGAAGGGAAGAGCTCGACTGAATTCATAGTTTTACATCTTGACATTAGCTCTATAAAGTCTGAGTTTGATAAAATGAAGAACAACAATTTTCAGAGATTTAGAACAGGCGCGGCGCCCGGTTTTCATTTTTGGGTGGGCCACGGTAATTTTGGACGGACCTTAAAGGGGCATTATGGAAGTTTGACGGCCAAAACATGTATAGAAATAATATATGTCTTCTTCATACATTCTCCTGTAATGCCCTGGTCACGTAGAATGAGCCCTGGCATTTTTACTGTGATTGTCTCTTTAGGCCTGTAAAATCAAAAATAAGATTTTGCTCGGGTCGAGCAGGCAGGCTTCCCCGGGTCTTCCAGAGGCAGCGTAATGCGCGATGATGTCATGCGCATTCACACTCAGGCATATGCCCGCAGTGTTTGTTTACTAGCTATAGCTTAGCGGCAGAGCGAGAGGTGGTTTGGTAGCATGGATTCAGCAAAGAACAAGAAGAGAGCTGCTTCAAGCACCAGCGGAACTCCAGCCCAGACCCCAAACAAGACAAAGAAACCAAGAAGAGTGTATTCCAGCGCAGGAAAACGGGCAAAACTCGAGTGTGATTGCAGAAGGCAACGAACGAGGATAAATATAGGTCCAGCATTTGAGAAATGGAAAATGCTGAGAGAGTCTCTCAGTATGAAGACAGACCCGCAACTGGCATCATTTTTGCTGGAAAGGTAAGGAATTATTACTAAACACGTGTGGGGAAAGGGCTGTGGATGCTTTCAAAGTAAGATGGGGGGGTTCCGTATATCATAACATTTATAGGCTGCTTGTCTAGCGTCTACACATCCACGGAGCTCTGCAACAGGGGGCGTGCTTAGCAAAAAATAAAAGACGTATTGCTTATATTATATCACAGTACACGATAAGATAATCACTTTTATGGATTTCTGACAAATCATACATAATTTCTGAAAAGGGAAAACTCCGGAAAGATACTTTAAGTCTGAACAAGAAGGAGCTCCATTGTCTTAAATTATAGCAGAACTCTGCAGCGAGAATCCTGACACACACTGATAGATCTTACATATCCCACATCCTAAAAGAACTTCACTGGCTGCCTGTGTCTTTTAGGTTTAAGTTCAAGATTCTGGTTTTCAGAGCCCTGCATGGACAAGCTCCCTCTCACATCAGAGATCTGATCAAACCCTAAACCCCTGCATGGGCTCTGAGGTGTAGGGATCTTAATTTGCTTAGAGTTCCTCTCACTTACTTTTGCACTAGAGGTGACCGTTCCTTCAAAGCAGTAGCTCCTAGGCTCTGGAATGATCTACCCACTGCCCCTCATGTAATTGACTCTGCCAACAAGTTCAAGAGTGAACTTAACACTCATTTGTTCAGGCGTTTGTCTGTTTTTTTGGGGGGGTTTTTTGTGGGTAGTCATGTTTTCTGTGTGGTCTTGGCCTTTTATGATGTTTTTAGGTATTGTTTTTATTAATTGTTTTTATTCTACATGGGTCCTGTGTGCACATATGTGGACATTGGCTCCTTGCACTTTTAAAATTTTATCATCTTCACCTTAATTTATATTTAATTTTAATATTTGTACTTTTGTTTCCGTTAATGAGAGTAGACTACTTTGTAATAGTTAGATGCATTTTTTTCTTTTAAGTCACATCAAATACAGGTTCGGGTCTCAGGAGGTAAATTTTTTACAATGTTGTGAAACACTTTGTGGCGTATGCCTGTGAAAGGTGCTATACAAATAAGGCATACTTACTTAATGTGTGTCACTTATCTTTGCTTGTCATCTAGAATCTTCTGGCACTGATCCAAAACTAGCAACAGCCAGGAAAGTCACCGAACGGGAATGAGAAATTGACTTTCTATTTAGAAAATGGACTGCAGTGCCCAAATTTGACAACAAAAGGAATTTCCTTTTTCATTCATACATACTACACCTTTGAATATAGGCCGATACAGGTGGCAAGAGTCTGTTGATTGCAGGATCTCTGGTGTGCCTGACAGACTTGCCAAATCTGACTAAATCATGACACATATTCTGTGACAATGTGTAGCATTGGGTTTTTGTTTTGTAGTCGTTGTCCGTGTGTTTCTATGATGGTTGGTTAACGAGATAACAGAGGACCAATGTCCCAAAACTTTGACCGCGAATATCTCCGGAACGGAAGCTCACAGCGACTCACAACCAGCTCCGTCGAAATAATTCTGGGCTTCTGAACACTCCAGAAGTGTCCGCGAGTTTCTATGACTTTCCATTCCAGAGATACAGGCAATTAAATGAAAAAATGGGCGTATCTCAGCACCGGAAGTGCGTAGAACAAAATGGATGCCACCGTTGGAATGCCTGACATCGACCTTGGGGGGTAGGCATTGTCCGTTTGTTTCTACCAGCTTCCTATCAAGAGATAATCTCACTTGAAATGTTGTAATTTTTAAAAATTTTAATTTATATAAATTAAATGCATTTAAAATGGTATAAAAGGAGAAAAACTCATATTACTCTGTCAGTTTTAGTTGGAGAGCCAAGACGAATACATCATTGTGACCGGCTAGTTCTAAACTACAGCTTTACGTTGAGTTTACATCGATGGAAGCTACCGACTTCATTTGAGTGGCAGAGGAGAACACCTCATCAATCCAAGAGCCTTTTTCAAGGCTTGGGCATGATCCCGAGGCCTCCCTAAGAGAGGAAGACCTCATCATCCACATTTTCCCCACTACCCACCCTACCCTGGAGGACCTGCAGTTGAAGTACGACTTCGACGGAGGCCTTGTGGAGGTCAGCAAGTTGGCCGTTCTATCAACCAGGGTCAACTATTTGTTTTTGAGTGGCAATGGCACTGGCAGGACCAGTGGCCATGCATTGAAAAACATGTAAGACCTCATCGTTTCATTTCGAGAGACCAAATCCTCTGGACCAGGACCCAGGGAGTCATGTTGAGGTACATGGATGAGGGTTGGCAGATCTCGATTGCCCTTGTGCCAGACATAGATGACATGCCAACTTTTTCTGTGCCAGGGAGTGAGAAGCCTGCCATGACCCAGGCCTTGAAGGCTATTGGAGAAAGGTTCTCACAGAAGCTCAAGGCGTTGCCCAGGGAGGAGAGGGTTAGAGCATCTGTGCAAAAGAATAATCTCTCTGACATCAAGAAATTTTTGGTCTGTCCAGCAGACCAGAGTTTCATTTTGGGACTTCTGGATGATTCCATTGATGACGTACCTCCACGTCCAGGGTACAAGTGGATGAGGTACATCATCCAACTGGGACAAAAAGATCCTAATCCGGTGTGGTTTGGGTGACACATCACAGATCCAGACCACATTGTTGCAGCGTCCTTCCATGTGGCATGCTCCATTAGCTCAACTGACCAGTCGGTAGATCTCATGTGGTCACGTCATGGGATGATTAATCGTGTCACCAGTACTAATGGAAGCATGTTCACCAACATGACCATCAGGGAGTCTGCCAACTTCCAGAGCAATCTGGATCACAAACGGATAGATGTGTCCAGAAACATCTGGAGCATCTTTCAGCCAGAAACCGTGGAGATGATGCCCAGCCTCAATTTCGTTCAACTGAATTGTGATGGACAGTACCGGCGCTTGTCTCCATTCTATCGGCACCCGGTCAGCGGTGCCATTGCTACCTGCGGTGCTCTTCATAAAGAATATAATAAATCATTGTTGAAGAGGGCAGCAGACTACATAAGCCATTACAGTGACCTGGCGTCCAAAGCAGACCAGCAACTGGTTGCCAGGATTGAGGGAGTCCTTTTCCTTGAAGGCGGGGACATACCAATGGTGCTGCGTGCGCAAAGGTTTATCAACGTCCCATAACTGATGGACCTGCTGAAAAATGAGGCAATGCTGCTCCCATTTCAATCCATCGAACAAGAAGGCTTACACACTGTGGTGACAGCTGTCACTCAACACCTTTGCAGCACGCTCAACTCGCTGTTCTTGGAGGCACGTCTCAGCGGGGGCTACGACAACACTTGGAGGGCCTACCAGCACGAAATAGCCCTGGAAGAATTTTTCCACAGCTGACCAGGTGCAAGTGTCTCCATCCCATACAGCGTAAGTCTGGGTACCTCATCCACCCATGTAGACAGTCGGACCAAGGAACGTGGGTTCCTCGCCCTCGCCCCTTGGTCTTTTTTTTGTGCAGCAGTCTTAACATTGGTGAAGGTGTTGCTCCTCCTCCACTGAGAATCTGGAACACAAACCAGACTTACCAAGACAGGGTAAACAAGTTGTTCCAGATGTCTTCAGTGTGGGAGGCAAACGACTCTGTCTTGGGCATGGAAGTGGTCAAGGTTTTGCTGAAGGACATATATGGACAGGGGCACAATGTGTCATGGGAAAAGTTGAAGGGTGAAGAGGAGAAAGTCAGTCAAGAATTCCCTGGAGTACTCTGCCTTGGCAAAGAAAATAAGTCGATCACATCACCTTCTTCAGGTTCCCCATGGTGATGCACAGGGTGCAGGAGCTGCTCCAGGCAAAAGAAAGAGACCTGACCCATCTGCTGACTCTGGGATTGGCAAGTCTTGGACTCAAATTCTTCCCTGCTATCCACTACCGTGACTTCCGTGGGGGGAAAGGGTCACATGGGTGTTTGATTATTACACCGAAATCAGAGCTGAGGGTGCTCCCATATCTTCAGCCACCAAAGCTAACGTCCTGTCATGACAGATCCTGCAGGAGCTGTTGGACAGAGACTTCACAGGTCAGGGACATGTTGAAAGGTACCAGGAATGGGGCATACCGTGACTCACCACTCCAGAGGTTCCCGCCTGAACTGGACTTTTGTGTAAATATTTTTACATATTAGTCATACTGGTGATCAAATTTAAATGTGGTCTATGGCACACAGTGTTGCAAAAACAATGTTCCAAAGAGAAATTTTAGACACAGATGGTAGTGATGGCGAGATGAAACCTCGTGATGCACTGAAGCTTTCCATCCAGTTGGTTGGCTCATCTACTGCGCCATCAAGTGGACAATACAAGTAGAACAGGCACAATGTTTTTAAAGATGTGATGTGAACCTTTAAAGGGAAACTTTGCAACTTTTTCATATTTTTAAATCGTTTTCTTGAGCCAGTAAGTGCTAAAATGACCCTTTACAGGGTTAACGAAAGGCCACCCAGCCCTTCAGCCACCCAGCAACTTCAGACAGGCAGGTCATATATCTGGCTCTGCAGTGGGGGGTTCTCCGTGAATGAATTAATACCGGAACATTTTCAGTGAATAATTCAGGAAGACGGTTGCAACATGGAGTTTTTAAAACAGTTTCCAGTCCAAACCAGAAGAATTAACAGTATGAAAGGTTTCACTAACAGTTTATCCACAAGATCAGGATTACGTCACAACTCAGCCACTCCTGGTTTCGGCTCCACTGAGTGTGACTTCTTGTCTTCTGTGCATGCGGGTCGCTTTGGGGCCGCGTTCACACTGGAGAGAGTGAACAGCCACACACAAAAAATCAGATTTACTCAAAAAATCGGAATTGAGCATCAAGGCCTGCAGTGTGAACATAGCCTAAGGAAGGTTGGGAGATGTTTCAGATGTTGGATTAAGGCATTGTTTGCCAAAACTTTCGAGCCACAGGTGTGTCTCACACAGGACATTATTGAACCACGTAGGACAATGTCCTCGCGAGCTTCAGATTTGTAACTGTTTAACAGTGGATATTGTAGTGACCTCCTTTACAAGTCATACATACTTTTATTGTGACAATAATCTGTTGAAATAATTTGAATAAAGAACCACCAATATGATTTTCTGAAAAATTAAAAAAGGAGGAATAAACAGTCCGTCTGCTTAGAAAATAAACCTACAGAATTTATCAGGAAATTATTAGAGCTCATCATATAATTATAGTGCCTCAATCTAAATGGCTAGGTTATCCAAAGTTATCTCTGTAGTTATGCTGCTATAGCCTGACATCAGTTTCACACTGGAAGCATCAGCGGCGCGAAATGGCTGTGGACTGGTTTACTCGCAAACTTCAAAGCTGTCCTTTTCACACCAGGAGTCTTGGCAGCGATACAGCTTTCTCGCTGTGCTCGTCTCTGGACTTGCAAAATCACAAAATCTCTCAAGACTTCAGGTCACAGTTTGTTTATGCAATCCACCATTAAACCAAAAAGAAGGAAATTGCGTTTGATATCGCTGTTTGATGTCATATATGATAATGATCCTCTCCACTGCCAGGAATAAAGCTATGAAAACTCACCGCTACACTTCTGGAATGATGCTGGGAGAAAATAAGCCGTTGGGTCACAGGTAAGCTTCAAATATATGAAATTGCATTGCTGCAGTACTTTTATTTTGAAAATTAGCAGGGATTTTACACTAAAACGGTTTCTTTAGCAGCACAGCGTTCTGCTTCTGAGGCGTGCCTGGAAATTGCTGCATCATATAATGGACTGGGACAGCACAAGGATCATAAACACAGAACAACAGAAATATAAAAGATAGATTAAGGAAGCTAAGGAAATAAGGAGACGTGGATACTCAACCATGAACAGAGAGGATGGGGTCTACACAGTTGATCGTGCATGGGACTGTGTCATCAGTGAGGAGAGTGCGGGCAGCAGAGGGTGACACCATCCTCTTCTGTCCGCTGATAAACAGAGAAAGAAGTGACGTCGCCAGTAGTGGCTAGCTCTGATGAAAACCGCAACAGTGGTCGAAACTGTCAGCAAGGTAAAAATAAACTTTCCTTTGTTAAAAAAGAGCCTAAAAATGCAATCAGAAGAAACAGAAGGAATATACAAAATTCACGCAACCAAGAAATGTTGTAGATTTTCTAATCTAATGTGATGTATTCATTTAGCGACTTAAGTTAAACAGGTTCCACAGAGTATTAGAAAGTTTTAAAAATGGCATGAATTAAAGGCCAATGTGCATATTTTCTTAATTGAATCCTCATAACAAACTTTTACTGTATTTATGTTTTTCAGGCAAGACACATCGAAGAGGAGGTTGACCTTTGACTTCACCCCTCTGGTGTTTCATGCCCCTAGCAAGCACATCTGTGAGCTGGTTTTTGTGCAGACGCCATTGACAGAAAAGCTGATAGACGGGTTGTGTCAGACACAACATTGTCCAGTGAGGTTAGCCAAACTATCAGTGATGACGAACACGCCTCAAGAGCAACAGGAGAGCAGAAAACTCCGCAGACGACACATACAATACGACTGCATTGTTGTAAGAGACTTCTGGTTGACTCTCCTGGTATGACATGCCCATAGCCACCCACATCAGATGATCTAAACCTGATTGTAGATAAATCCGCTCAGCCACAGTCTGGTTTCCTGGATTGTGGGTGCTATTGTAGAAACGTCAGTAGTGTCTGAAATAAAACAATCTAAATCATTTTCTGTATTTAAAAAAATGTGAAACGTATCTGATTGACTTGTTTTGTGTTGGGGGTGGGGGTTAGATCAACGAAATTCTTTGAATTGAACAGCTAATGTCTTGATGTGAAAAGGGGGCAGCTATTATAAGTTTTTGCTTCTTTCTGCTCCTTTTCATTTATGATTATTTGTGAACATTAATTGTTTTAATGTAACTTTTATTTGAATATGAATAATTTGAATAATTTGAATGAATAATTATATGAATGAAAGAAATGAAACAAACAGACAAGAATGCTGACATTGAGGATGATCTGTACTTGAAAAGTTATCTGTTTTTCAAGACATTGAGTATAGTAATGAATGAGATACTCACAGTGATACTGAAAATATGTAAAAATGTTTCTGTGAATTTTTGAGAAAGCAGCAGCAGGGATGCAGCCTATGGAGACCCCAGCCCATCAAGCCAGGGCCCAAAGCAGCAGCATCGCAGAGCCTCACTGAGTCCGAGGGCACCAACCCATCCCCACCCCAGCAGAATATCTACTCCCATCCCTGTATTCGCACAACTTCCAGACCTAATTCCCAGACAAAGGTACATAGATTTAATCAACAGACATGCTGCACGTGACCCACGTATCACGGAAATGAGTGAGTTTTCAACTGAACCGGGATTTTGCCGGCAGTCGGGGCAGTAAAACTACCTGGTCCCTCCTCCCTCAGACGTCCATCAATTGGAGAAAACAGATAAATGCTTTTAAAACTTTTGAGGCGTTTAACTTTTTGTCAGTGGGTGGGTCCACAACCTCTGTACCAAACCTCTGTACTGTTTGGACCTCTCCAGGGTGAGTGTTGATTTTTATTCTGTTTCATGGGTCAATATGCAAACAACTAGCATTAAAGTTGGTCCACACATAAAAAGTACTCTGGTGTCTGGCTCGATGACTCCCTCTCCTTCAAGCCCCACATAGATAATCTTGTGAAGAAACTCAAACTCAGACTAGGTTTCTTTTTTAAACAAAAAAAAAAAACGACTAGTTACTGCAACATTATTGTCTATTCTGGATAATGGAGACCTTTTGTGTATGAATGCCTCAGCACAGTGTCTTGGTAAGATTGATGTTGTTTATCCTGCCTCGCTGAGGTTTATAACTGTAGACCACTGACCCATCATGGTGAATTGTATTCTCGAGTGGGATGGCCTTTATCCACCAGGAGGTTGGGACATTAGTGCACTATCATGTTTAAGGCCATGCTTGGATTACCACCCACCTACATCTGTAACTTCATCTCATGCAGAAGGGTAACTTCTCACAGTCTGCGTGCAAACGATCAGCTGTTACTGTACTGTTGCACCCAATGTGACCCCGTGTCCTATATTGAGATTCACAGCCAGCTAAACTCTCTTGCATCACTTCTTCCAAGGAACAGGCACGTGTTGTATTTGAACAGGATTTAATGCAAAAAAAAAAAAAAAGTGAAACTGAAATGATATAAAATACAGAAAAATATACTCGGTGTATAAAGTATAAAACCCATTTAATTCAAATGTTTCCATTAACTTTACAATAAAGGGTTAACCCTTTCTTAGCCATATCAGCATTATCTTAAATTAGACGTTTCTATTTGCATATAAAGCACACCAAGCATCTCAGATTAGTTCAATATTATCAAATACTTTGTCCAACAGTAAAAACAAAAGAGGAACTTACTCATATTGCCACTCAAAGGGATCTAATGGAGTGGATGGCTTCAGATTGAAAGAGAACGCACCATGGGTGTTTCTCAAAGCCAATGTGCCTGGCCTTGCAAGGCGATGTCTTGAGAGGCCAAAGAAAACGATTAAATTTAACGGACTTTCATCACGTGACCACGGCGGTCACGTAACGTCACGTGACACGTGAGATAACGTTATATTTTATACATATTAGTTTCAATATAAATATATGCCAATGCTTTTACTTTATAAATTGTGTATATATTTGTTCAATTAAATATAAAAGCGAGTTACTACCCACTTGCCACCTTGGCATTGAGAAACACCCCATGCCTCACTTCACTCATGGGAAAAACAACTTCCTGTCACACTTTTTCTAGGTACAAGCTGTCTTAACATGGTAAACTGTATGAACCTGCGCCCCCATCGGCCCGGAGAAAACAACAACATAAACAGGTCCATTACAATTACTTTGTGTTCTGTTTGCTCTCGCCAAACGGGGCAAAAGGGCTTTCGTTCACTCTGCTCCTTCTGCATGGACCAGGCTGCAGGAAGACCGAGTTTACCTCCTTGAATACATTTAAAACCAGATTGAGAGCCCTTGAGACTGACTCTGTGTTTAAACTGCCTTCTATAATTTTGTAAAAAACTTTGACTGTGTAACTGAGTATCTTTGTAACTATCTTTTGCTACCTCTTGGCCAGGACTCCCTTGAAAAAGAGGTTTTTAATATCAATGGGACCTTCCTGGTTAAACAAAGAAAAAGTAAATAAAAATAAATTAGCAGCTATAATGTCCAAAAACCTCCAGCATACCGTAAGCCTGACAATCATTTATGTTTAAAAGTAAACCACTCTCAGAGATCCAATGAATCACATATGAAGAACAGGGGCCTCATTTATCAGACGTACTTACGCACAGATCTGTGCGTATTTCGTGCATAGGAGCAATTCTACGCATTGTGTGGTATTTATTAGGGATGAGCGAGTACACCACTATCTGTATCTGTATCTGTTCAACCATCTAAATTATCTGTTTCTGTACTTGGAGTGGGCGTGGTCTAACCCAGAAGTGGGTGCAGTTTAACCAGAAGTGGGTGTGGTTTACATCAATACATTATTTTAAGTCTGATCAGAAGTTGCTATGTGTATTGTTTATTTGAAAACTATTTACAGAGTTGAGATTAAATGTTTTTGATCACAATAGTAAAGGAACTATTACAGAACAAGTTTTTCAATAAAATCAGAACATTAATATTTAAGTGCATGAATTAAGAGAGAGAGAGAGAGAAGAAAAGATCTTTTCTATAGCGCCTCTCAAGATAAAAATCACGGGGCGCTTCACAAAAACAAAACATGTAAAATAGAAAAAAGAATTTAGAAAATGATTAAAATATATTTCAAATGAGCAAAAAATGGACAATTGTGAATAAAAAATGTAAAGAAAGAAGGAGTGAATAGGAAAGAGGGAGTAGATCCTGAGGAAGAGGAGAGGGGGGGGAACCCGACCGGAGCGGAGGCAGTGACTGACGCAGCACGAGCCGTTTTCAGCTCTGTCTTGTCAAATGCACCGCGGACGTTACAAAAAAGTAACTAAATAACTTTAAAGTAACTTTAAAAAGAAGCAAACTGAAGAAAACATAGGGAGTACTGAAGAAACGTGAACAGTGAAGCAAGCACAGAGAGATCCGTTACTGTCTGTGTGTGTGCGTGGATGGACCGGACACGACTGAGCTGTGAGCTCCCGGCTGCAGAGTTTTGTGTGTAGGGAGGGGCGGGCACTCTATTTGACTGTCCAATCACAGAGCATGAAGACAGTCAGTTACCCAATGAGGATTTTCCTTCAGCACGATTACAGATATTTACGAGTTTTACTCGTTTCATGCTCGTACTCGTCAAAAATGCTTTATCCGTACCGGATACTCGTCTGAAACGAGTATCCGGCTCATCCCTAGTATTTATCATTTTGTACTTGTAATTCAATTCAATTCAATTCAAGTTTATTTATGTAGCGCCAAATCACGACAAGAGTCGTCTCAAGGCACTTCACATAGTAAAACATTCCAATACCAGTCAGGTCATTAAGCCAATCAGAAATCAATTTACAGCAATCCTCATACTAAGCAAGCATGTAGTGACAGTGGAGAGGAAAACTGCCTTTTAACAGGAAGAAACCTCCAGAGGATCCTGGCTCAGTATAAGCAGCCATCCTCCACGACACACACACAAACACACACACACACACACACACGCACACACACCAATTAAAATAATGCTGATAGCGTGGACTAGAAGACAGGTGATGGTTTACGTATTTAAATGATGATCAGGCTGCTGTAAAATGTGATCTCCATCCACATCCAGACAGAATTATCTTCTATTCTTCCTCTATTTTCTCTGCCCTTGTCTGGGCTGACGTAGCTGATGGTGCGGTACCATTATGAACAGTGAGAGGTACATATAAGAAGTGCAGGTAGAGTTAGAAAAATCTGCAGGGCCACAAACACATTAGGGAAGATGGACTGTAGACTATTTTTTAGCCCGAAATGATCATGGTTCTATTTATATTACATTATTCATGTGGACTCTGCTGGGATTATTTAAAGCTGAGAGGCACAGAGCTCTAATCTTGAAGCGCTCCAGACAGATGCGTCCTGAGCGCGGCCACAGTAACATTCTCAAAGTTTCTCCACCTCAAAAACAAATTTAATACGCGACCGTTCATGTCGGCTCATATCCTTTTATGTTTTCTGTCTTTTATTTGTGCCTGATGTGTTTTACTGCTGCAGAGCGGAGCGCATAACCTGTTTTGTCCTCCAGGGATTTCACCTCACCGGTGCGGCCGGCGCGCACTCCGCTATATTTGCGGTCGGTAGATCTTTAAGAACTGCAGTTCAAAGGTAACTCAAAAGGTGAATATATATGAACGCAGGTAGCAATTTTTCTTCAGGATTGAGAGGAGATGCAGGAAGATAATAAACAGGCAGGACAGAAAAATAGTCAAATAAAAACAAGTTCGTTTTTGTACCTGGTGGTTGCAACAAACAGACACCATTGAAGGTAATCAGAAGTGAGGAACAGAAAATGAAATAATTATTTTAATGTTTAGAGAAGCAGGAACTCTGAGTGTCACGATGTGAGGGTGGAGATGGTGGACCAAGTGTGGTGGAGCAGCTCAGGAGGCAAAGATGCAGGCACGGATAAAGTAAAAATGAATTTAATTACAGAACGGGAACGGCAGGAACAAACACAACGGTGACTTGAAACAACAATGATCTGACAAAGACTGGCACAAGGAGGGAGGTATAAATACACAGGGAAATCAGGAACACATGGGCAGGTTAACGAGGGGCAGGTGAGAACAGTAAGGGCTAATCAGGGCAGGAGAGAGACACAGTCAGGAAGGCAGGGGCAGAACGTGACACTGAGAGGCTGCAGGCGCATCCGTGAGTTTGCGGCGCTGCGCAGGGGGAGAGGGCTGAAGCAGGATGCAGAAACTATAGTTGTTAAAAACATGTGTTTAACTTGGAAAATGTGGGCTCAAGTTTAATTACTTGTCAACATTTTTCTCCAACGTTAAGACTGCTGCCCCCTTGTGGCTGTGGGCCCCTGAGCCTGTGCCCAGTTTGCCCATATTATAATCCGACCTTGCTCCCTCCCCTCAGCGGCGTGGTCTGCCGGCCTATGGAGCTCTCGGGAGACAAGATGACGTGATGCTCTAACAAGAGGTTGAAATAGCAGCTGAATGTTTAAAAAGCTTTGTTTTGCCTAAATGTACAATCCTAAGAATACACAACTGCAACATCTTGTACCAATTTAGGTGCTGATTTGGCAGCTTTCTAAACATGTTACCTCTAACAATGCAAAGATTGAAACGAAAAGAGACGAGCATTATAAAAACTTTATACATAATGGTTAAATGGTCTCATAGAAGACTTGACGGTTTTTTTATTTTTCAGAAGGATATTGAAATTCCAGTTTAAGATGAGATCTTATCTGGTTCAGAGAACAACTCAGATAAAAAAAAACTGGATTAACCAAGACCCACGTCCTTTTTCTGACACAAGGCAACTGTTCATATATCCAATCTACACTACAAGAAAGAAAAACAAGATTTTTTAAAAAGCATGGGTGTGAAATAATCCACATTTATTTGAGCCATTGAGCAGAATGATTACACAACTGAAACAGTGTGTGTTGATGTGCCAGTCAACGCCTAAACATTCTTTTGCACATTTAGCGTGTTCATTTTCCGTTCTGGGAATGATGTCGTTTAACCAGTCAGATAGGTGAATGACACAAGAAAAGGTTTTGAGTCTCATTCTTGTGTGAGTCCTTTGTTGACAGAGAAGGGAAAGCCAAATGTGTTCCTGAAAAAAGAGCCTTTTTGGAATAGGAAAGACAAGAAGAGGTAAAATAATCTTAATTTTTCCCCCTCTTTTTTACTTTTAATTAATTCACTTTTGCTAAAGTCACTTCAGGTCAGCCTTTCTGAAATAAGTTAACCAGGAACTTTAATTTCTGTGTTACTTTCACTTTGCTTTTAGGAATGACTGAAACATTTTGGTGTGGAGCTAAAGACAGGTGGACAAAAAAACATTATCTGGATTAAAAACAGATGTTTGCAGTGCATTAGCAAAACTACAGAAGAATTTTTCAGGCATGGAATAAGAAAAAATTCACATTTACCATTTTTATTGGGCCAGAAGTAAAGAAATTAACTTGAACTTAAATCATCTTAGATTTTGCTTGAAAAAATATCTGAGTTCCAACAGGTTGTAGCTTGACTTTCACCTGGCTGACTAACAGAAAGCTTGTTCCAAATAAACAGACTTGACTTTAGGAATGATCAAAAAAGTGAGTTACTACTTATCCATACTTTTGGTTGACTGGAGGTTTCCTTTGGGCAGTGAGATTTCTCGTTTAACGCTGCTTAGGATGCACTTGAAAAAAAGATTTGCACTACATCTTATGGTCTCAGCTTCCAGTCCCACGTTTGGATCGGAAGGGTTGCCGGTGGTGTTAGTTTATGTCAAAAATTGAAACTAGTTCATAAAGCAATTTGGTCTCTTGGGTCCTTCTGGTTCAACGTCTGTTTACAGCAACTGTGTTTTTGAAACATCCTGGCCTAATCCGATGTTCCGGGTCTAGCGTGACACTAGAGGTGTCACGTTGTCTTTTTCTACAACATATCGTCTTCCAAATGACAATCTTTACCATTTGTTTTCAGGTCAGGGATTTAGTCAAACATTATTTTGTCATTTTCCAAATTGTGCAGTTTGTTTATAAAATGAACAATGCTCATTTAATTAATTTTAAAATGTACTAGTTCAGCTCATTGTATTAATTACATTTTTAAATTAATTACATTTTGAAAACATAAGTTCACAGTTTGAAATATTAACTACAGTGGTTCCTCGTTATAAAGTTCACCTTTTTGTGCAAATTTGCATGTTTTTTATTTTATTTTGCTATGCTGTGTTCTGCCTCCAAACTTTCGGAAGAGGGAGAATGTTTAAGTGGTTAGAAGCAGTGTTAAAGCCAATCGCCCCCTCCATGAGGGCATCACAGCTCAGCACAGCAGCATTGTAGCTTCTTCTGGGAAGAAAAACACTTTAACAGATGAATATTTACAGACCAATTTCTTATCTGCCCATCATTGGGAAAAACACCTTAAAGTTAGCTGAAATAGCAGGAAATAATGCAATTAGAGAATAGTGGTAGAAGAAAGTTGGAAAGTGGTCAGTGTATCCTCCAGCAGTCTAAGCCTATAGCAGCATAACTACAGACATACATCTGGATAATCTAACCTTTTAGATGGAGGCATGTTGGAGGCAGGGCAAGGGAGAGCCGTCTTTACCGACTGTACACTCCACCTCCCTCTACTCCCCCACTTGTCCAGATTTAGGCTAACATCAGATTTTAACTATAGGCCCTATCAAATAAAAATGTTGTAAGCCTAGTCTTAAAAGTAGACAAGGTGTCTGCCTCACGGACTAAAGCTGGGAGCTGGTTCCACAGGAGAGGAGCCTGATAACTAAAAGATCTGCCTCCCATCCTATTTATAGATACTCTGGGAACCACCAGTAGACCTACAGTCTGAGAGCGAAGTGCTCGGTTAGGAACGTATGGAACAATCAGATCACTGATGTATGATGGAGCTTGATTATTAAGAGCTTTGTATGTGAGAAGAAGGATCTTAAAATCTATTCTGAATTTAACAGGTAGCCAATGTAGGGAAGCTAAGACAGGAGAGATATGATCTCTCTTTTTAATTCTCATCAGAACTCTAGCTGCAGCATTTTGGACAAGCTGAAGACTTTTAACTACAAGGCAAGATGGTGGATGCTGTTCTTTGGTGCGATCTGACCAACCGATTTTTCTGATATATCTTCTTTAAATTCAAAAATTTATCACAGATCACATCAAAGGGAAAATATGTTTCTATTTATTTTATATTACAGATGTTTGCATTGTATAGCTTTATCAGTATTTGCAGTTGTTTTTTAATCAACTTAAATCTGTACTATACCTTTTTGGTTATATGAGCAAATGTGTTGGCTCTTCTACATAAATATTCAGAATTTGTCTGGTTTCATTCATTTTTCTTTTCCTCTGTGCCCTATGCACTTTTAGGATCAAAGAAACAATAAATGAAATCAACGTTGATACAAGGTCTTCATAATAATTGAATTCTCAGTTTTAGTCAAAAATAATCGTGATTATCATTTTAGCCATAATCGTCCAGCCCTAGTGTAAATATGTTTTTTCTCAAATATTTATTTCCCCCCAATCAAATATTTATTTCCCACCAATCAGAATTGACGTTTGAGTGCTGAAGACAAGTATTACAGTTTTACTTTCACAGATGGAGCAGTAGAGCTTCAGCTATAATGAAACCAAAACTTTATTAGAAAGATTTTTGGTTGTTTTAAATCCCAACGGACACGGAGACAGAAGTGAAAGAGAAAGGGGGGAGAGGAAAGAAAGAGGTGGTGGAAGAAAAACGCGTTCACAGACCGAAGCAGATTCTTAAACAGAAAAAAAGAAAACAAATTTTTAAACTTGAACATATTATTCATATTTTGTCCTTATTACATTGGCTGCCTTTTTCTCCGAGTGTCTGCTTATTCTGAGCCAGGATCCTCTGGAGGTTTCTTCCTGTTAAAAGGGAGTTTTCCTCTCCACTGTCGCTAAATTGCTGTAAAGTCACTGACACACTAGTCAGTGACTTGATACGACCTGCTGGGTTCCTTATATAGGAAACTTTGTTCTGATTGGCTTAATGACCTGACCTGTATTGGAATGGTTACTATGTGAAGGTCCTCGAGACGACTCTTTTCGTGATTTGGAGCTTTATAAATAAACTTGAATTGAATTGAATTATTTTCCAAAGACTTTTCTGGTGACCAGAGGTGAATGACTTGCTGCTCACAAGAACAGCCAAATCCCTGAATGACTTTAAGTTTCTTTTTAAGATGCATCTTTATAAGCTAGCTTTTAAATATAACTTATACTGGATAATCAAAATGTTTATGATAATCTACATATTTGACATTTAATTGTTGATATATTGTCCTTCTGTTTATTATTGTGTTTTATTTGAATCCTTACTTATGACTTTGTTCACTTTGTGAATGTGAAAAGTCCATTTATGTCAGTAATCCAGCTCAGACTGAGAGACCATTTACAGAAGGGCCTGGAGGACCGGTATCCAGAAGGTTCTAGTTTAACTCAGTTTCAACACACCTGATTTTAATCAGCAGGTAATTAGCAGGCTTCTGCAGAGCCTGATGAACAGCTGATTCAGCCACTGAATCAAGTGTGTTGGAGCAGAGAATCCACTAAAACGTGCTGGATACCGGCTCCAAAGGTTCAGGAACCTACTACAGGTGTTCTGGGTTCATCAGCTGATTAGAGTGTGACACTCTGAGTCTAGAATATTGAATCTTTTCACAATATTCTAATTGTCTGAGATGTTGAATTTGGGATTTTAATCAGCTGTAAGCCATAAACATCCCAATTATAACAAATAAAGACTGAAATATCTGGCTTTGCATGGAATGAGTCTGTCTCATGGATTAGTTTCACCTTCTGGTTGAATTACTGACCTAAGTGAACATTTTCAACAAATTTAATTTTTTTTAGATTCACCTGTAAAAATCTATTTGTACGGCACATTTGAGGTGCAGAACAGCATAAAAACACAGATTCCTGCTCAAGCTGAGTTAAAAGCCTGAGAGAGTAAATACATTTTCAGTTGAGATTTAAATAGATCCACAGATGTGCGGCATACTTTAACAATGTATAGCCACAGGTGATGGAAACAGAAACCCAAAGAAGATGCATTTGTAAACTTTGGAATGCTGTTGCGCTTTTATTTATACCTTTGAAAATATGTGCCTTGATCTACTGGAACAGAGTCAGACTTTCAACTTTGTTCCAGTAAATCCTCAGGCGCTCAAGCCAGTATTGAGTTGTAAGGAAATCTTAATCAGACAACCTTGTATTCTCATGCAATTACTGTGGGAAAAAAAGAATACAAAAGAAATCCTCTGAGGCAGTACCCTGAGGCTTTCCACTTTTGCTTTAAAGGTGCAGTATGTAAGGAGTGATGTGTGCTCTTCTGTTTGCTCCAGGTAGGGGCCTTGCTGCAGAGTTGTGGACCAACTGAAGGTGGTCAAGTGCTTTTTTTGTTAAAACGTGAAAAGTGTGTTACAGTAATCTAGATGGGAAAAGGACTTGGATGACCATTCCAAGTTCAAGTAACTTAAAGTAATGCAAAAGTAGTGTAATGCCTTACATTTTAAAATCAGTAATATTGTAATGTAATGAATTACTTTAAAGTGAGGGTAACAAGTAATAAATAATGCATTACAGTTGTTACACAGCTCAGAAGTAACTTGCCCAACACTGACCATCAGTGGGGTTGCCATGTCTCCTGCGAGCTAATACTGCAGCGCCCACAACTGTAATTTGATGACGGCTGGCAAAAAGCTCCAGAGTAGTTTAAAGTGGTTGCAGTAACCACATTTCACCACTGGATTTCATTTTACTTCATTTCTACATAATGCACCTGTAAGCTGACTTTTGGTGGAACAATCCTGTTCTACATTTAAATTGCTTGGCTTGATTATCACCTGTAAGTCACTTTGGACAAAAGCATCTGCCAAACACATAAACATAATAGGTAGATAGGATCTGCCTTTCTGCCATTAACTTGATGAACGCTGTGGCTTCTCCTTGGTTTAGGGAATGACACCCAAGTCCCCCAGTTTACATTGAGAGCTGAGAAATGACGTTTTGAGAAGGTGGTGCGTGCTGCTTTTCCAGACAACTAATAAACTGGTAAGGGTCAAAATGGGGCATGCATTCCAAGGGCTGCCATCTTTTGCAATGTTCTAGGCATGAGCAGGGGTGGTGTGTGTGTTTTTGTGTGTGTGTGTGTGTGTGTGTACTCTCAGATATAAAACATACATATATAGCAACAGAAATACGTATTTGTAGTCGGAATGGCCATTAGCTCATCTGTTAGCGAGGACTTAACTGTTGTTTTAGAGTGTGGCTGTTCAAATACCAATCTAGTTGGAGTCGGTGCTACTGCTACTCTTCGATCTAACTGCAGCATTTGATACCATTAACCTTAAGATTCTGATTCACCGCCTGCAGCAGTAGTTGGGCATTACTGGGTCTTTCAATGGGTCAGATCCTACCTCTCAGAGATGTTTTTCTGTGAGAATAGAAGATGTGTCATCTGCTGATGCTGCCCTGGACTGCGGAGTGCCACAGGGGTCTATTCGTCACCCCACTTCTGTTCCGTGTTTATTTACTGTCACTGGGCAGTTTTCACCTATATGTTGATGACTGCCAAGTGTATATTCCCCTGAAGCATGGCGCAACAACCTCGATCCAGCCGTCTTTGGACTGTTTATCAGAGGTTGAAGCTTGGTTGACACTCAGTTGTTTGCCTCTTGATAAGACAAAACCGAGGTCATTCTCTTCAGCCCAAACATGAGATGGGAGAACTCTGTGGCCCCAGAGATGACAACACTAGCCCCATTTAAGAAGGAGGTTGTTACCAATCTGGGAGTAAAAATGAATGATGGTCTCTCTCTGGAAAAACATGTCAATGGGACAGTTAGCATTCTTTTTTCATTTGAGGCACATCTCTAAGACTAGATCTATTCTATCTGGAAACTGCTGTCCATGAGTTTGTGACCTCGTTTCTGGACTACTGTAATTCCTTACCTGCAGGGATAAGTCATGCCTCCATGTCTAGACTGCCAAAATGCCACAGATAGATTTTGAACCGGTTCCAGAAAGAGAGAGCACATCACCCCAGTCTTGGCAACATTGCACTGGCTCCCGGTTCAGTACAGAATCCATTTTTAAATTTTCTATTCGTTTTTAAAGCCCTGCACGGAATGGCTACATCATATTTGTCTAATCTGCTTTGCTCGTACGGCATTGCTTGCACATCTGACCGACCAATCAGCTCCTGCTGGTTGCGCCAATAGCCAAAATGAAATCAAGAGGGGACAGAGTTGTGGGCCCAAGGCCGAGGAATGATTTGCCGCCGACCATCAGAATGGGCCCATCAGTGGAAGTGTTTAAAAAAGGCTTAAGACTAATTTTTATACACATTTTATACACTTAATGCACATTGCACAGTAAACAGTGCACTTGTGCTCTAAAGTTTAGGTAGAATTTGTTGATTTAGGAGGAATTTGTCATTTTTAATCAGGGTTCGTTGAGTATATTGACATTATGTGAAAAAGGCAAACATAATGTGTTTGATGAAAATAGCTTCACCCGAGCCAAAATCATGAGTGTGAGAAAGGGTTGTGTGTTATTGGTCACCTTCTCTGAAAAATCACAGATAAAATCAGAGTTTGCCAGAGTATGTGAAGGGTATGCACAGCTGGGAATCAGATATGCCATGGCAGTGGCTCAGGAGGTATTAGCAGGTCATCTTGGTGATGAATGCTGAAAAGTTATTATTGAAGATTATTCTCACATGGCGAGATCATACCTTACCGTCTGAAAACCTTTGTTCATGGGGTTCATGTTGACATGGTTGAATCTTCTAAAGGTGTTGTGTCATGGATTTTATCAATATGTTTATCAATAACCCATTTCCTGTAGTCGGAGAGAGAAAGAGACAATGATCAGACAAGTCAAACAGTTATAACTGTGGCAAAATGCCCCGAACATCTGTTCACGGACTTTATTTATAGAGAGATGGGAGTAGAGAGAGAGAAAGATAATTGAGTCTGTGTGTGGGAAGTCAAGAATGTGTGTGTGTGGGGGGGGGGGGGGGGGAGTCAAGAATGTGTGTGTGGGTGTGTGTCTTGTGTGTGTGTGTCTGAATCAGTGCGTTTACATGCAGCCAGTAACCCTTTTAAAACCCGAATATTCACAATAACCCGGTTCCGCAGGTCCATGTAAACACCGCCAAAAACCCGGATATGCTCATAACCGGGTTTCTAAAAACCCGGTTACTACACCTGGGGTAACCCTTTTCTAACCCGAATGTTTGGTCGTGTAAACGCATATCGGGATATCCCCATCAAAGCGTGTGTTCTGCGCATGCTCTGTTTGCAAGGAATCTTGGTCTTTTTGAGTAGCGAGACGTCTTGTATGCGCCAGAACACCGGAAGTAAAAAACAAGTTGGGAGCAAAATGGCGAGTCGTGGCACAGCACCACACTTTTGGAGTGATGAAGAAACTAAAGCACAAACAAACGCGGTCGCTATCTCTTCCGAACTGGGAAACATGTTGTTTTCACGGATACCGGAACAAGAAGAACCGGAAATGACGCATATTGCGTCTGGACGTAGTCCACACGTCCTGACGCTACCCCAACGTCCGCATTTAAATTGGGTTATGCAAGTTAGGGGTAACTCTTTCTATTTATGCTTGTAAACGGGTTATTCTGATCAACTCAGAAACTCGAATCCCGACCTTAACCCGATCATAACCCGGATATTGGCTGCATGTGAATGTAGTCAATGAGTGAGCATGCAGAGAGGCATAGAGCAATACATTTACATTCAGTTGATTGAGTCCATTATCAAGAATTAATAAACATACATTTTCCATAACATGTTGATAATATAATTGATCAGAACCTTTCATTTCACTTACATATAGACAACCTTGTTTAAAAGCTGAATCTGAAAATAGTTTTCTTTTACCGAATAAACTGTTTTTCTCTGACAAGGAACGACTAACCACCTAATCTCTGCAACCTTTCTACCTATTTTATCATTGCTCCTGGTCATCATGCACATAGCTGCTCTGTTTACACTCGCAGAGTCACTCATTGGATTTTATTTGTCTATTCCCTGGTCTGACTCGGTGTGTGTGTGTGTGTGTGTGTGTGTGTGTGTGTGTGTGTGTGTGTGTGTGTGTGCGTGCGTGCGTGCGTGCGTGCGTGTGTGTAAAATGGTCAAATCTGTCCTGGTCTGGATTCTAATTAGAACCGTATTGGGTAAAAGAGCATTTTGCTTTTTTCTCACATATTCACGGAATAACGTTCAGTAAGAACCAAAGATTATGAATAAGATTTCTTTAGGTCGATTTATAACGCTGTTAAATGACAACGATAGAAATCTACTCTGAGCAAATTGAATCGCTTTACTCACTGAATCATCCCAACCTGTTATGCTTAAAATCATACTTTTACTAGTTATTTTGCTTTTCCTTTACCGAATCACTCTGAATTAAATTTGATGTCTCTGTGTTTTTTCACCTAGTTAATAAAGGAATCATAATTCAGTTCAGTTCAAAGATACTTTATTAATCCCAGAGGGAAATTAGAGTTTCAGTACACACAATTCAGAGTTCAGACATATATGGGCAAAGATAAAGACACATGACAAGAATTGTGACTGTGGTCATTCACAACCCGAGTCACGCTACCTTAATAGAGATCAGAGGGTTTACATGAGGATTAGGTCAGGTGGAGGAAAAAAAGACACTTCAGAGTTGTAGTACGTTTTCACAAAATATTTAGAATATGAAACCTTTTAATTTATTTGAAAGGATCCAAACATTTGTTTAATGTTATAAAGCTTAGTTTATATAGCCAGTCCAGCTAAAGGAAAGTAAGTTTGCTACATTTGAAAATGTTTGCCTAGAGCTGCAGGAACAGCCCTGCGCTCTAAGCTGTATTCCCAGTCTGTCAAACCAGCAATGTCAGTGATTTATTCATGTGGAAAAGAGATGTGGTCAGAGGCTTTCAAACATCGCCCCCTAGTGGATTTACACCGTCATTTTTAATCTGTTGACTTTCTGTCTGAGCGTTCCAGTCACACAAAATGTCTCTTCATAGTCTAATTTATGGAAGTGTACAAAATAAATACAGCTATGCTTGTGTTAGTGTCTTTATTTAAAAATACATGAAACTTGAACTGGGAACTTTATAACATAATTGAAGAAGTTAAACAGAGAATCAAAAATCTTGATCTTTTCTTTTTCATGAAACTATGGAGTTAAAAGTTTTGGAACTAGTAAAATGGCCATGAACCGCTGGCGTAGGGCGCGTCAGTGCAACCGGTGCAGAGCACTGAGGCCCACGGGCCCGGAGAGGAGAGAGAGAGAGAGAACGGGCCAGCTGGCCGTGCAACAACAGAGATGAGAATGCATCTCAACTCACACACGTGATGCTGTGACAGAAGTTCTGGCTAAACTTTGTTGTTTTCTTTCATGGACCAAGGTGATGTTAAATTCAACTTTAACCTTCTGAGACCTGAATTTGTATTTGGCATGATTTAAAAGGTAGAAAAATTCTAGCCATTACAAATTAGTTCACTTATAAATGTGAACAAAATATTACTAAGTTAAAATTAATGTAAATAAAAATGTTGGCTAATTTAAGAACAAAGAAGGAAGAACTGTTGTTAAAGTTAATATCAAGTTTCTCTAAATAATAAAATGGGTCTAAGTTGAAGAGAATAAACTATTACAGTGCAAGAAGTCAATGTAATAACATCCACTACCAGAGGATCATGCACACATTGGTGTTTCAGCACAGTTTGTCATTAAAGTTTTTTGAGGCAAACATGGCTAGAATCTCATTGTATTCACTCATATCAGTGATCATATGGATGCTCTGACTCTCCATATCAGTTTCCTCACTACATGGAGGAGGGTTTTGGCCCGTCTCGCCACATAAACAGGATAAACAAATCTCCGTTTGCAGCCACGGTAAGAAGGCACGCTGTAACAATAACGAACGTCCTCAAATAACTAAAAGTCATGAAACAAAATGAAACGTTTTGGGACAGAGGTTTCCTGACCAAGCAGATGCGTGACAAACATGTAATGACCGCTTAGAGTTGGAGCAAGCTAGCAGCTAGTGATAGCTCAGCGTGCCAACTCTAGAAATACATGGGTTGTTTGATATCACCTGGCCTGCCAGACTCCTCCTCTGTTTCATTCTGCACAGAGAAAGGATCTGGGAACTCTCCTATTCAAATAACCCCTACATAACTGCTACAAGGCTGGTTGAGACCGCGGTTCTTTTAGAACCTACAGCCACAGAGCTGCTACGTAGTATGTTTCTTAGCTATGTAGCATCGTTCTCGTTAGACATTGGCCAAAAACCAACTCAAAATAAATGTGTTCTATACTTTTGAGCTGAAGAGGGCGCTAGACTGACATTTTTAGACAGAATTTTGAGTTTTCAAAGAAAATGCATCAAAATGCAAAAATAATGACTACACATGTCTGCACCACTACTAGACCCTCATTTATACTAGTTATCAACAAAAAAAAAGTTGATTTTGGTGTGACTTGCTCTGTAAAGTTATAAAACACATTATAGAACACCTCACCTCACTTTCCTGGAGCCTGAGCCGTTCTGGCACCCGAGCAGATCCTGTACCGACACCAGCAGGACAGGCCCAAAACACCTACCAAGGCAGGTGTCCAGGAGGCATCCTGACCAGATGCCTGAACCACCTCAAGTGGCTGCTCTCGATGTGGAGGATCAGCAGGACTAATCCGAGCCTCTCCCAGATGTGAAGTTCCTTAACCTATCCCTAAGGCTGAAACTGGCTACCCTACAAAGGAAACTCATTTCGACCACTTGTATCTGCGATCTTGTTCTTACTCATTTCATGCTTTTTTTTCAAGGATTATAGAACAAATAAATGGAATGATCTCAAACAAGATCAAGGTTATCAACATATTTGTTCATACCCGAATTCAGGGTTACGCGACTTCCTGGTAGTTTTCCCAGAGTTTACAACATGGTCAGTATTGTATAAATGTTCAATGTGCATCAGCGCGACAGTTAGAATTTTTACATGTACTTTATGAGAATGCAGATCTTGAATTTAAGAAACTGTGTTGGCTTTTTCTTCTGTTCTCAGGATGGCCATCCCAAAGCGATTGTGTTTTGGGGTCATTCTTCTGGTTATGTTCTACAGTTTGGACAGGAAGGGATTCAGACAGTCTGTCTCCTTCTTTCAGGTGAGAAATGATTCAGGTTTTAGTGCCATGTGAGACTGAGAGTGCTTTAATTTGTCTACAAAATAAACTTAATAAAAAATATAAAACCAATGTTTTATTTTCTAGTTTGAAGTCAATAAAGTCAGTGTGGCTATAATGGATAGTTACATTAATCTATTGGTTTATTTTTCTAGGAGTTAATGGACAGTAAATCATCAAGCTTTCATGTTAGAAATAAAAGAGATGGTGAGTCACAGCAATCACCTAGAAAATGCCTTATTCTCATGAATGCTGTAAGTCAGCTTTGTATTCATTATGTTGTCACTGCAGTTTCAACAAATGCCACTGATTATGAGTTCCAAGTTGTTATAAGCATCTCAGACCTTGACAGACTCTATGCGATTCTCAACAACCTCACTCTCCCCATACCGATCAACGACACTCAAATTACCAACATCGAGGTTACAACAGGTATGACGCCCTGTTCTGGTTTCAGCTTCTGCATCTATAAGTTCACACTGTACAATGTCCATGCTTCAGATCAAGATAGTGTTGAACTCTGAAATTGTATGCTTGTTTTTTTTTATTTATTTTTTATTTTTCAGTGTGTACATCAAATATGACCAAATACCAGTGCATTTGTGAGGAGAACTTTGCTTGGTCTTACAACAACTGCATTACCTACAGAGCTTGTGACACCATCATTAGTGATACATGTAGATGCATTAGTGACCTCCCAGCTGATGGTCATTTCTGCCAGCAGAACACCAGCCAGATAGGTGGGTCTGAAGGATTTTTCGCATACTAGTTCTAGATTTTTCTAAGGCATCTGGGATAATTTTACTGGTGTGTTAATCAGTTTGTGAGAACAATATAACTTAGTCTTTAGATATGTTGACTGTTGCATAAGAATTTTGGGGTTATCACATATTATTGATTTTTGCAAAGGAAAAATTGTTTTGCATTTTCACAACTATTGTCACTTATACTTGTGTGTTACCTTTCCTCAGTAGCAACTCTAGCAACACCAACAGCTACACCTACAAACAATATGATGCACAAAATGTTATGAATAAATATGAGTTTTGTGTCTATAATTACTAGCATAGCTCTCAATAAAAATAGCTGTTTTTTGGACTATAATTTGTGAATCAGGATGTTAGTTTTGTTCTTGTTCCTGTAAAGGCTTTCTAAAAAATGTTACATAATCATGTTGTCATGATAAACACTTTTCTACCATCTTTTTACCTTTCCACAGTGACGTTAACATCAGCTGCTACACCAACCACTGGTATGAAATGACATTTTAAAAATAAGTGTGTTTCTAGAATAGGTGGAAAATGGTGTCCATCTACTACAGGAAAACCTGTGTGTGTGTGTGTGTGTGTGTGTGTGTGTGTGTGTGTGTGTGTGTGTGTGTGTGTGTGTGTGTGTGTGTGCGCGCGCGCTTATGGTTTGCGAGACCTATTTGTCAGGTTACACAACAGCATTATGAAAGCAATAGGTTTATGAGACCATTTTTGATGGTCTTGTAATTTGTGACTTTTAAGGTGTTGTAATCTTTGAAAAATATAAAAAGTAAACACTGTTAATATATTATTACAAACTTTGTAACAGCCATTATCATCTTATTTAGTTATTTCAGTAATTTAACCTTCCTTTTGTGTTTTATAGCCAATTTAAAAATTGGTTTCGTAACCATATCGTGTGTGTTGTGTACAATATCAGAGCCCCCTGCTGGTAGAAAACTGCATAGCAGGGCTGATACAACCGATACAACTTAGCACCTCAGCAGCAGGACTTCTCCTGGCCTAATACTGACTTCTCGCTAAAAATATAAATTGCCACAATTTCATCATCAAAGGACAGAGTCACGAAAATGTTTGTGGTTGTTTGTCATCCACTCCTAAACAACAATCAATAGTCAAATGATGATGTAATTAAGGCTCCACTCCCTCACAACAGAAAAAGTCATGTTTACTCTGAAAGCTCCCAATTGTACCCTTTTGATCTAACCAATATGAATCACTGCCAAATAACTGTTGACATGTTGGGCTCACTTAGCATCCAGTACTGACAGGTGTTGAAAGAGGGCGGGGCTGTGTCGGTATGGCGAATTCAGGCGTAATGCCATAGCAATATGTTTTCCTCTCATTTCCTCATTCCTCAACTTATCTGCAGGAAATTTTGCATGAGTGTGACTAATCTGACCTCAAACAGATATATATGCAAACATCCGGTGGGCGTGGTCTATTTTTTCAAATAGCGCCCCCTAGGACCATTGAAACGGTAAGCCCCATGCCATGCTTTTACTGAAGATTATGAAAGTTGGTACACTTATGTAGTGTCTCAGAACCTACAAAAAAAGTCTAGGGAGCCACTTTCCAAATCCGACAGGAAGTCGGCCATTTTAGTCACATGACTATTTCTTCTTTTCTTTTTTGCACATGCTTAATTAGAGCTAACTTATCGTAGAGTTTTTGACCTACAGACTTCAAGAAGACATATTTCACTCATAAGCCACTGGGGATCAAAAGTTGTGAAAAACATTCTCAAAAGTATAACTGTGTAGGCATGGCTTAGCCTAAAATATTGACCCATTGCCACATCAGTGGGTGTGACCTATTTCTTTAAAATAGCAGGCCCCTAGGGCGATTAAAACTATCAGCCTCATGCCATGCTTTTACTGAGGATTATGAAATTTGGTACACATTAGTAGTGTCTGGCAGGTTTCAAAAGAGAGTGGGGATTAAGGAGTATGGCAAATTTAGGCATCACACCATGGAATTACGTTTGCCTCTAATTTCCTCAATTCACATCTCATCTGTGCAAAATGTAATGTCATTTACTCTAATCCAACCCCAAACAGATAATTATACAAATTTTCCATAGGCATGGCCTAGTTTTAATATAGTGTTCCCTAGGACCATCACAACAGTCAGCTCTATGTCACGCTTCAACTGAGGATTATGAAATTTGTTTAACTTATGATGTGTCTTGAGACTTACAAAAAAGTCTCCTGAAACATGTTTCAAAACCAACAGGAAGTTCGTCATTTTGGTCAGATGATGCCATTTTGTCATTTTTACACATATATTTTAACTAACTTGATTCAGGGCTTTAGGCCTATGACCTAAAATTGATAAGCCATTGAGAGTCAAAAGTTGTCTAAATAGTTTTCAAAAGGACTAATGGTGTAGTTTGGGCTTAGTCTCAAATATTGATCTTTTTACATTGAATTCCTTGGTTTATTAACTTGCAGACACATGATCAGAGCTATATCCAACTTAGTGTGTGTCATCACAAATCTCAAGACAATGACGGTGTCATTTCCTGCCATCACCAAAGCCACTACCCCTGACAACAGGAAGTATATTGTTTTACTCTAAAAGGTCCACATTTGACCCTTTGTATAGAATCAACATGAGACACTGCCCAATGACAGAAGACATGCTGGTGTAATGCAGCATTCAATACTGAGATATTTCAAGAGAGAATGGGGTTGTGGTGGCATGGCAAAATTTGATGGCAAGCCGTGGCCTTACAATTGGCTGTAATTTCATCATACACACTGATTTTCACCAAATTAAACACAACAGATGTTACAGCCTCTCAAAGAAATGTTTACAAATTGTTGGTAATTGTAATCTTAATTTTGCCACTGGGCCCCTTGCATGCATTCATGTCTTTAATAACTTCTACAAAAAAAGGTCATAATATGTCAGTATGACTTTCTTGTTTAATCCTTGTAGCTGTGTTGAGTGTTAACTTGACAAGGTTTGTACACTCTGTGAGCCCCTAGCTGCCTTTTATACACAACAAGCTATCAACAAGCTATCCTATCCAATCCTGATACCATTTAAATGTAGTTATTGTCCCAAAAATAAGTCTGAGATACTCACTCAAAAATGGAACCACAATTAGCCACCTCCTCTACATGGATGACATAAAACTCTATATCAAGAGTGAGTGAGACATTAACTCACTGATCCACACCACCAGGATCTACAGCACTGATATTGGAATGTCATCTGGACTTTAGAAGTGTGGTCGAATGTTGACAAAGGAAGGGAAGATAATAGATACAGGAGGGGTCTCACTCCCAGAAGGAACAAAATCAGACCTTGAGGACAGCTACAAATTCCTTGGTGTCCAACAAGCAAATGGCAACCTCAATGAGGCTACAAGGAAATAAGCCACAACCAAATACATAAAACAAATAAGGCAAGTACTAAGAAATCAGCTCAAGGGCAAGAACAAGATTTGGGAAATAAACAGCTTCGCCCTCCTAGTAATCAGACATCTGTCAGGAATAATGAGCTGGCCAAAAGAAAAAATACAAACCACAGATGTTAAGACACAAAAGCTCCTAACCATGCATGGACCATTCCACCCCAAATCCAGCACCCTGAAACGGTATGCTAGCAGTAAGGAAGGAGTCAGAGGACAAACTAGTGTGAGAGCTATGATCCAAGATGAAACAGCCAAGATCTTTAAGTACCATCAAATATAAGACCTCTGCAGATGACATGCTCAGTGAATGTCACAGACAATGGCAAAAAGAGGAGCAGGTGCTGGAAGTACTATTGTGAAAGGACACCCCTACATGTGATGTACCACCAACAGGACATAGGACAACTAAGACAAACAAAAACTGAGATTTAGGTAGCATGAGGTTGAGGTTTCTGAACAGAAACATTCATTGAAATGTTAGCTTTACCTATGCACTCTTCTGAATAAAGATTTCTGAAGTTTATCCTGGAATATCCCCGTCTCTCTCCGAGTTAAATGGTCACAGCCCCAAGTGCTCGATTGACCACTGGTACTTCTGAGGCCTTGACTCCCCCAAAAAACCTCTATTTCCTCTTTGATTCCTTGATATTTTGAATGTTATATAGAAATGTGTATACTGGTCTCATAATGTTTAAATGTCCCCTTAAACCTTGAACCAGTCAGAATTGTATATTTTTGTAAACAGACCTCATAAACCCTAATTGTCCCCATAAACCACCAGGTTGTCAAGTCCTCATAAGCTTGTGGAAATTCATATGTGAAATGTATGTTTTTTCTGATATGTTTGTCTTATTTTTGAAGTGAGACTTTTCTTCTATGAGTAAAATCAAAATTGTTGACATACTTTTCGTGTTCACCAGATGCAGGGAAAGGTGTGTCCTCATAAACCACCAAAATGTCTTAGTGGCTTCATAAACCATATGTGCACGCGCGTGTGTGTGTGTGTGTGTGTGTGTGTGTGTGTCCTACCATTATGTTGCATTAATGATAAATGTATCGGAATGTTGTTCTGGATATACATCTATATGTTTAGGTGCATGCATATACTCCAGTCTAAAGGAATCCATTGGTGTAAATGTCTTCATGCATGGTCATGACAAGTTGAGATGATGTTTCCCTGCTCACCACCATAGAGCCTGTGGAATATGAGGTGGTCATCGAATTGCACATTCCAGTCTCCAGTGTTCCACCAAATATATTTGATTACTTAAGAAGCTACCTCAGAAATGTCCACTTCCCTCTCACAATTTCTCAATCCTTGGATGTTCAAGAATTAAACTTGACAACAAGTAAGATGGTCTACATGACAATGTTTCTGTTTATTCCAATGCAATGCTGATTTTAAATAGGAATATGATTTTCTCTTTAAAAATCTCCACAGCTTGCTCTCCAGTCTCTTCAGTGATGCAGTGTCAATGTGAAGCTGGTTTTGCTTGGACATGTGACATGTGTAGCAATAATTCATGCAATGCCAACAATCAGATTTGTACGTGCATCAGTGGACTTCCATCAAATGATGAGTTCTGTCAGCCAATCACAGGTAAGCAAGTTTTTGTGAGTCAGTAACTAAATTATTAACGGGAGTGATGTTTCTGAAGTCCCAAGTACATCTCTTTCTTTTCAGTGTGTTATTTCTGTTATGTGATTTTATTTGGATTTAACAATGTAGTTTAGCTGGTTTTGAGTTTGTTAAAATTGAGAATTAAATACAACAAATGAATGCCTCTTGTTGTCCAACAGAAATCCCTCCTTGCCCAACACCAGCTGCAGGTATGAAGAATAATGATGCAATATTGTCTGTATTGTTTCTACATCAAAACTTCTCTATATTGGATAAGAGCTTAAGTCAACGGGTTTGCTGTTCATAAGGATGAGATTTTAAAATGCACACTTCCTCAATTAAGCTCTATAGGGAGCCTAATTCATGCCCATCTACTTCCGGACCATGGGTCCCCGGAAGAACGAAAAAATGAATGCAAGTCAAGAGGGGCTAAAAAGGCAATTTTGAAATTCCGATTGTTTTGTGCCATGGATTTTACAAAAGATGTCCTTGAAAGATGCATTTTGATACCAAGAAAGCGCTCATTTGCAAAGGGGGAGTAACATAATTTTAGATTTTGTGTGAAAAAAACTCCAGGACTACAAATGCGCAACTTAAATTTGATACCATCAAGCCAGACATGGAGGAAAAAAAAGGGAAATGGCTGTAAGTTTAGCGAACTTGTAAACCTTCCTTCAGGAGGAAAGAAACACCACAAATCTGGCGATGTGGTAAGTAGCAGCTACGCTAGGGAAGAAGAGATTCTGTAGGAATGTTAAACATGCGATGTGCTGTCTGATTTGTAGTCATGCTAATTATGAACATTTACAAGTTGATAAATCTCGACCTGACAGGCATGGACGAAACGCCCATCATTAGTTTTCATTTGAATGGCAGTTCAACATATGTGCGACCCAGGGCCTAAGGCAAGGCGGATTAGAAAATAGCTCTTGTAGCTCCATTGACTTGCATTCATTTTTTCGTTCTTCCGGGGACCCCTGAGCCGGCCGGAAAGGGAGGAGACTTAGGCTCCCTATATAGTTTTTCACTGTTGGAATGTGTAGGTTTATAAGATCAACACAATTTATATAAATATGCTTGAAGCTAATTATAATATTGACCAAAACTTGATTTTGTAATAGGTCTCACTGCTTCTGGAACGTGATGATAAGAATTCCTTAAAGCTGCTTTACCAAATTTTTAAAACAAGCTAGCTTTTAAACACAAAGTGACTTCACTCTTAGCCCTTCTTTCTGACGTTGTCTCTGAGCCACTTACCCTGATGAATGAACCCACACTGCCAGGGCAAACAAGAGAAAACAAACACCAGTTGCAGTTTTTTATGGTCCAAACGTCTTTTGTTTTCTTTGACTTTGAACTGTGTTTTTCTTTTTGGGATTCTGGTAGTTTGTCCTGAAGTTGATGTGGTAGCAGCCAGTTCTTTCTCCTTGTCTGATATTGAGCGAAGAACCTCTCACACAATTGGTGTTCTGTTACTAAATTCACAAGTGCATAATAAGTGGAGGACCCAGGTAAATGCAGAAGTGCCATTGTCCAGTGAGAAATATTGGATGGTTCAATTTGTGGTTTCAGAATGAGCAGTGTTGTTTGCAGGGGTCTTTAGAACAAATGCATGAAAACCATTTAATTTCAAATCAAGTCAAGTCAGGTCAGTTTTATTGTCAATTCTACCACATGTGCAAGACATACAGAGAAATGAAATTGAGTTTCAGTACACAAAATTCAGAGATCAGACATACATGGGCAACACACATGACAAGATTTGGTGACTGTGGTCCTTCGCAACACGTGTCGCGCTACCTTAATAGATGAAAAGGGAATTACATGAGGATAAATTGGGGGAGGAAAAAAAAGGGCATACCAGAGTTACTCCCGGCAGGGCGTAGCTTTACTATGCAAAAAAAAAAGAAGAAAAGAAACACCTCAAACATATAAGCACGAACATCACAGTTCACAACATGAGACTCCTATAGGGAGGCAGGGGTGGGGGGCTGGGATCCTGTTTCCCCAGCGGGAGCAGCCCTGTGTGGTGCTCAGCCAACTGTATCCATAGGAGGGAGGGAGATCTTGGGAGGAGCGCAGAGCACATTGAGTTCCTGCAGATTGATGACCTTGCTAGGCAGAAGTCCACAATCTGTAGGCGGGGGAGTAGGACAGGTTTTCACAGCATCTGTCTGCATTCCTTCCTTCGTGGGGGTTGTTGTTAGCAGCTCAAGGCTGCCTTGGCATCAGATTTGGATAACAAGACTTTGTTTGGGTCAAGCAGAGATCATTTTCCTCTCTGCCTTGAAGTCTGTATTGATCATTCAAGTCCTCCAGTGAAGCCAATTTAGTTTCTAATCATCCCCACACCATCCGGTGACCCTCTCCGAGATGACATCCATTTTTCGCACTAATACCATTAACGCCGCAAGGACATTGTCCAGCTTACAATTCACCTCGAGTAACGTCCCAGTCTGTGAGGTTACCGCCCGGGCGGTGCTTTCCGTGGGTGCGGGTCGCACTCCAATCGCTTCCGTCATCCCAAATTTCCAGAAAACCAGATATCCTCCCACTCCAATCAGAAGAAATACAGTGATCATCAAGCCAAATATCCACGTCTTCGACATCCTCAATGGACAACTGAGAGAGGCATACGATCCTCCAGACCTTCCAGGAATCGAGCGCATAGCCCGCTGCGTGTGTCCCTTGAGGGCAAGTGGGAGCCCCCTCCTCCGTTCTCATCGTGGAAAAGATCTTATCAATTGCGTTGAATGACCAGTTTATTAAATCCATTTCTAAAAAATTGGGATTTCCAGAAGAAATGCAGAGAAGCGCTCTGTAGGCAGACAGGACAAAGAGCCTTGGGAAAAAAGATAAGGGAGCAAAAAGCAGAAGCATCGGTATTCTGCGAGAGCCAAATGAAAATTTAATTAAAAAAAATTTATTTTTATCTCTACAAAATATTGACTGCCAACTTATTTTAGTGTTGTTAAGAGGCATGAGAAAATGTTTAAAGCTAGCTTGTTTAAAAAATTTGCCATTTTAACTTTAATCAGCAATTAGAAAATAATGGTTTCTGATTTTGAAAAATTGTCAAACACATTTATATTTTCACTGATTTTTTTTCTCCTGTCCTCAGTGACAATGCTAACAACATCATAAGATATAATAATGATTTATTGTTTCAGCCTATTAGCGTTGTGCATTATATTGTTAGTTAATGTATCCGAATCATGTTCTTTGTTGTTCTGGCTATATATACATTTATATGTTTAGGTGCATGCATATACTCCAGTCTAAAGAAACCTATTCCTGTGAATGTCTTCATGCATGGTCTCGACAAGTTGTGTTGATAGATGCTTCCCTGCTCACCTCCACAGAGCCTGTGGAATATGAGGTGGTCATCGAATTACACATTCCAGTCTCCAGTGTTCCACCAAATATATTTGATTACTTAAGAAGCTACCTCAGAAATGTCCACTTCCCTCTCACAATTTCTCAATCCTTGGATGTTCAAGAATTAAACTTGACAACAAGTAAGATGGTCTACATGACAATGTTTCTGTTTATTCCAATGCAATGCTGATTCTAAATAGGAATATGATTTTCTCTTTAAAAATCTCCACAGCTTGCTCTCCAGTCTCTTCAGTGATGCAGTGTCAATGTGAGGCTGGTTTTGCTTGGACATGTGACATGTGTAGCAATAATTCATGCAATGCCAACAATCAGATTTGTACGTGCATCAATGGACTTCCATCAAATGATGAGTTCTGTCAGCCAATCACAGGTAAGCAAGTTTTTGTGAGTCAGTAACTAAATTATTAAATTATTAACGGGAGTGATGTTTCTGCAGTCCCAAGTACATCTCTTTCTTTTCAGTGTGTTATTTCTGTTATGTGATTTTATTTGGATTTAACAATGTAGTTTAGCTGGTTTTGAGTTTGTTAAAATTGAGAATTAAATACAACAAATGAATGCCTCTTGTTGTCCAACAGAAATCACTCCTTGCCCAACACCAGCTCCAGGTATGAAGAATAATGATGCAATATTGTCTGTATTGTTTCTGCATTATAACTTTTCTATATTGGATAAGAGCTTAAGTCAATGGGTTTGCTGTTCATAAGGATGAGATTTTAAAATGCACGCTTCCTCAAACAAGCTCTATAGGGAGCCTAATTCATGCCCATCTACTTCCGGACCATGGGTCCCCGGAAGAACGAAAAAATGAATGCAAGTCAAGAGGGGCTAAAAAGGCAATTTTGAAATTCCGATTGTTTTGTGCCATGGATTTTACAGAAGATGTCCTTGAAAGACCCATTTTAATACAAAGAAAGCGCTCATTTGCAAAAGGGGAGAAACGTCATTTTAGGCTTTGTGTGAAAATAACTCCAGGACTAGAAATGCGCAACATAAAATTGACATCATCAAGCCAGACCTGGAGAAAAAAAGAGGGAAATGGCTGTAAGTTTAGCAAAGTTGTAAACCTTCCTTCAGGAGGAAAAAACACCATAAATCTGGCGATGTGGTAAATTGCAGCAATGCTAGGGGAGAAGAGATTCTGTAGGAATGTCATATATGCCATGTGCTGTCTGATTTGTAGTCATGCTAATTATGAACATTTACAAGTTGATAAATCTCAAATGACGTGACAGGCATGGACGAAACGCCCATCATTAGTTTTCATTTAAATTGCAGTTCAACATATGTGCGACCCAGGGCCTAAGGCAAGGCGGATTAGAAAATAGCTCTTGTAGCTCCATTGACTTACATTCATTTTTTCGTTCTTCCGGGGACTCGTGAGCCGACCGGAAAGGGAGGAGACTTAGGCTCCCTACATAGTTTTTCACTGTTGGAATGTGTAGGTTTATAAGATCAACACAATTTATGTAAATATGCTTGAAGCTAATTATAATATTGACCAAAACTTGATTTTGTAATAGGTGTCACTGCTTCTGGAATGTGATGATAAGAATTCCTTAAAGCTGCTTTGCCAAATTTTTCAAACAAGCTAGCTTTTAACTCATTCACTGCCAGCCGTTTCCTGATCACCAAAGGCCTTCGCTGCCAGCATTTCTCGCTGTTTTTACAGTTTTCTTAAGAGTGACAGAACGTTGCATGCTAGGATGATGTCGATGCCAAAACAACCAAAACAAAGAGGAGACTCACCTCTTAAATCAGGAAGAATCTGCGTGTTTCGAGCATTTTCCATTCTTTCATAATCCGTTGTTGAACTGTGATCGGGAGACGCTTTTCCGTTTCGCGCCTCACTTTTTTTTTACAGGAACGGTCCAAAACGATCTCCTAACTCAGAGCTGAGATGTGTGTTCTCTCGGCGCGGGGGACCGTTCCGATGCCCAAAAAGTTTTAAAAAATGCAAATGACGACTTTAGTTGTCATTGGCAGTGAACGGTCGGATTTAAAATGACGACTTTAGTCGTCATTGGCAGTGAACGGTCGGATTTAAAATGACGACTTTAGTCGTCAATGGCAGTGAATGAGTTAAACACAAACTCACTGTCTGACGTTGTCTCTGAGCCACTTACCCTTACCCTGATGAATGAGCCCACACTGCCAGGGTAAACAAGAGAAAGCAAACACCAGTTGCAGTTTTTCTAGGTCCAAACATCTTTTGTTGTCTTTGACTTCGAACGATGTTTTTCTTTTTGGGATTCTGGTAGTTTGTCCTGAAGTTGATGTGGTAGCAGCCGGTTGTTTCTCCTTGTCTGATATTGAGTGAAGAACCTCTCACACAATTGGTGTTCTGTTGCTAAATTCATGAGTGCATAATAAGTGGAGGACCCAGGTAAATGCAGAAGTGCCATTGTCCAGTGAGAAATATTGGATGGTTCAATTTGTGGTTTCAGATGGGCCATTGCCATCTGTATCGGGTCGGCCCAGGCCGAGTAGCCCCAGTCGGCCCCAGCCTGGCCCGGTTGATTCCACACATCCTTGCCTTAAGCCCATGTGGGCTGATTCTACCCACCAATCAGAGGCTTGCTCTAATGGAAGGTGTGAAATTGCTGTCAGCAGTGGGTGTGTTGGCCCTGGTTGGCCTGAAGCAGACCCCCTCAAGAAGAGGGCTGAGAATGAGCCTTGGTTGGCCTGGAAAAATACCAGGCCACCCAGATATGTAAACAACCTACGCTACCCGGCCCGGGCCGACCCGGTACAGATGGGAATGGCCTGATAATGAGCAGTGTTGTTTGCAGGGGTCTTTAGAACTAATGCATGAAAACCATTTCATTTCATTTTTATCCCTACAAAATGTTTAATGCTAACTTATTTTAGTGTTCTTAAGAGGCATGGGAAAAATGTTTGAAGCTAGCTTGTTTTAAAAATTTGCCATTTTAGCTTCAATCAGCAATTAGAAAATAATGGTTTCTGATTTTGAAAAATTGTCAAACACATTTATATTTTCACTGATTTTTTTCTCCTTTCCTCAGTGACAATGCTAACAACATCATAAGATATAATAATGATTTATTGTTTCAGCCTATTAGCATTGTGCATTATATTGTTAGTTAATGTATCCGAATCATGTTCTTTGTTGTTCTGGCTATATATACATTTATATGTTTAGGTGCATGCATATACTCCAGTCTAAAGAAACCTATTCCTGTGAATGTCTTCATGCATGGTCTCGACAAGTTGTGTTGATAGATGCTTCCCTGCTCACCTCCACAGAGCCTGTGGAATATGAGGTGGTCATCGAATTACACATTCCAGTCTCCAGTGTTCCACCAAATATATTTGATTACTTAAGAAGCTACCTCAGAAATGTCCACTTCCCTCTCACAATTTCTCAATCCTTGGATGTTCAAGAATTAAACTTGACAACAAGTAAGATGGTCTACATGACAATGTTTCTGTATATTCCAATGCAATGCTGATTCTAAATAGGAATATGATTTTCTCTTTAAAAATCTCCACAGCTTGCTCTCCAGTCTCTTCAGTGATGCAGTGTCAATGTGAGGCTGGTTTTGCTTGGACATGTGACATGTGTAGCAATAATTCATGCAATGCCAACAATCAGATTTGTACGTGCATCAATGGACTTCCATCAAATGATGAGTTCTGTCAGCCAATCACAGGTAAGCAAGTTTTTGTGAGTCAGTAACTAAATTATTAAATTATTAACGGGAGTGATGTTTCTGCAGTCCCAAGTACATCTCTTTCTTTTCAGTGTGTTATTTCTGTTATGTGATTTTATTTGGATTTAACAATGTAGTTTAGCTGGTTTTGAGTTTGTTAAAACTGAGAATTAAATACAACAAATGAATGCCTCTTGTTGTCCAACAGAAATCACTCCTTGCCCAACACCAGCTCCAGGTATGAAGAATAATGATGCAATATTGTCTGTATTGTTTCTACATTATAACTTCTCTATATTGGATAAGAGCTTCAGTCAACGGGTTTGCTGTTCATAAAGATGAGATTTTAAAATGCACACTTCCTCAAACAAGCTCTATAGGGAGCCTAATTCATGCCCATCTACTTCCGGACCATGGGTCCCCGGAAGAACGAAAAAATGAATGCAAGTCAAGAGGGGCTAAAAAGGCAATTTTGAAATTCCGTTTGCTTTGTGCCATGGATTTTACATGAGATGTCCTTGAAAGATGCATTTTGATACCAAGAAAGCGCTCATTTGCAAAAGGGGAGAAACGTCATTTTAGGCTTTGCGTGAAAATAACTCCAGGACTACAAATGTTCAACATAAAATTGACGTCATCAAGCCAGACATGGAGAAAAAGAGGGAAATGGCTGTAAGTTCTGCGAAGTTGTAAACCTTCCTTCAGGAGGAAAAAACACCATAAATCTGGCGATGTGGTAAATTGCAGCAACGCTAGGGGAGAAGAGATTCTGTAGGAATGTCATATATGCCATGTGCTGTCTGATTTGTAGTCATGCTAATTATGAACATTTACAAGTTGATAAATCTCAAATGACGTGACAGGCATGGACGAAACGCCCATCATTAGTTTTCATTTAAATTGCAGTTCAACATATGTGCGACCCAGGGCCTAAGGCAAGGCGGATTAGAAAATAGCTCTTGTAGCTCCATTGACTTGCATTAATTTCTTTGTTCTTCCGGGGACTCATGAGCCGACCGGAAAGGGAGGAGACTTAGGCTCCCTACATAGTTTTTCACCGTTGGAATGTGTAGGTTTATAAGATCAAGACAATTTATATAAATATGCTTGAAGCTAATTATAATATTGACCAAAACTTGATTTTGTAATAGGTGTCACTGCTTCTGGAATGTGATGATAAGAATTCCTTAAAGCTGCTTTACCAAATTTTTCAAACAAGCTAGCTTTTAACTCATTCACTGCCAGCCGTTTCCTGATCACCAAAGGCCTTCGCTGCCAGCATTTCTCACCGTTTTTACAGTTTTCTTAAGAGTCACAGAACGTTGCGCACTAGGATGATGTTGACGCCAAAACAACCAAAACAAAGAGGAGACTCACCTCTTACATCAGGAAGAATCCGCACGTTTCGAGCATTTTCCATTCTTTCATAATCCGTTGTTGAATTGTGATTGACAGAAACTTTTCCGGTTCGCGCCTCTTTTTTTTTTACAGCAGCGGCCCAAAACGATCTCCTAACACATGGATTTTCTGCTTCCTGATCATGTGACGTGTGACTTACGCGTATGAAGGTCGGCTTTAGAGCTGAGATGCCCACACAGTAAAAAAATGGAAATGACGACTTTAATAGTCATTGGCAGTGAACGGTTGGATTTAAAATGACGACTTTAGTTGTCAATGGCAGTGAATGAGTTAAATGCCCCCTCTGTTAACAATAACTCCTTTCTGCTTAATGATGTAATTCTCTCTAAAAACCTGGATTTTCTGCTTTTGACTGAAGTTTGGCAGCAAACATCTGAATATTCTGGTCTGATTTAACCCTGCCCGAGTGGTTATTCATGTCCCTTTAAGAAGCTGTACCACCTCCACGTAACACACGTGACAGCCGCATCTAGTGGACAACTTTTGTTTCTGCGCATAGCTGTAGTTATCGTCCATTTATCGTTATCAAGGTGAAATCCTCAATATATCGTGATATTGATTTTAGGCCATATCACCCAGCCCTACAATCTTTACAGAAAACATAAAAAGCACTATGTAAAAAAATGCACATAAAATATAAAAAAATAAATGATATTCACTTATCACTTAGCAGTGGTTACCAAACTTTTCAGCCTCTGACCAACAGATGTTCCTTCTTATTTTTACGTTATTTAGAATTTTTCATTATATTTGGAAAGTATTAATTTATATATAAATATATAAAGCTCTTTTTAAATGTTATATATTAATTTTATAATTATTTTATAATGGAAAAAGGAAACATTTATTGAAGTTTTAATTGATCAATTTTTTTCCTATTGAACCACATGTCTATTGATCGATATGTATTGTTATTGAATTATGGTCCAGCTCTAGGGGCGTGTGACTCAAACATGCTTTTAGCAGAATGATGCTACTGTGACCATATGAGCTATTCTCATGAAGTGAGCTTTGTACTACTCAGGGTTTCTTCTTCCAGCCCAGAACAAGTAAGAAAATGTTTTGGTTAAGAAACTGGACGTTGTTTTTTCCACAATTTTTAATGGTAAGCTAGTTATATTTCTACTAATGAAATTAGTTTGCTAACAGTAATGGGGATGAGTCAGTGAATGAGTCAGTTGGAATGGTGAATCGTAATTCATGAGTCTTTAAAATGATTCTCGGGTATTGAACAATTTGTTTACTAGCACATCACTAGTTGTAGTTACTGCTGAAATAATTATTCAATGTTTAAGTTCATACCATTTATCAGGCCAGAATGTATTGACGACAGGGAACACACCCTCTGTGAATGACGTGACAACTAAACAAAGGTCGAATGAGGTGTTACTCCAATTTAAAAAACATTTACAGCCTATTATACTCTTTTGCTGTAAAATAGTTAATGCATACCTTTATTTCTTTAGCAAATACAACACCACCACCTGAAAATTCTACGACAGCACCTGCAAATACAACAGCAGTGCCTACAACACCACCACCATCAAATACAACAGCAGAGCCTACAACACCACCACCTTCAAATACAACAGCAGAGCCTACAACACCACCACCTTCAAATATAACAGCAGAGCCTACAACACTACTACCATCAAATACAACAGCAGAGCCTACAACACCACCACCTTCAAATACAACAGCAGAGCCTACAACACCACCACCTTCAAATACAACAGCTGAGCCTACAACACCACTACCATCAAATACAACAGCAGAGCCTACAACACCACTACCATCAAATACAACAGCAGAGCCTACAACACCACCACCTTCAAATACAACAGCAGAGCCTACAACACCACCACCTTCAAATACAACAGCAGAGCCTACAACAATGGCAGAGCCTACAACACCACCTACAAATTCAACACCACCACCTTCAAATACAACAGCAGAGTCTACAACACCGCCACCTTCAAATACAACAGCAGAGCCTACAACACCACCACCTTCAAATACAACAGTGGTGCCTACAACACCACTACCATCAAATACAACAGCAGAGCCTACAACACCACCACCATCAAATACAACAGCAGAGCCTACAACACCACCACCTTCAAATATAACAGCAGAGCCTACAACAATGGCAGAGCCTACAACACCACCTACAAATTCAACACCACCACCTTCAAATACAACAGCAGAGTCTACAACACCACCCCCTTCAAATACAACAGCAGAGCCTACAACACCACCACCTTCAAATACAACAGCAGAGCCTACAACAATGGCAGAGCCTACAACACCACCTACAAATTCAACACCACCCCCTTCAAATACAACAGCAGAGCCTACAACACCACCCCCTTCAAATACAACAGCAGAGCCTACAACACCACTACCTTCAAATACAACAGCAGAGCCTACAACACCACCACCTTCAAATACAACAGTGGTGCCTACAACAATGGCAGAGCCTACAACACCACCTACAAATTCAACACCACCACCTTCAAATACAACAGCAGAGCCTACAACACCACCACCATCAAATACAACAGCAGAGCCTACAACACCACCACCTTCAAATACAACAGCAGAGCCTACAACACCACCACCTTCAAATACAACAGCAGAGCCTACAACACCACCACCTTCAAATACAACAGCAGAGCCTACAACACCACTACCATCAAATACAACAGCAGAGCCTACAACACCACCACCATCAAATACAACAGCAGAGCCTACAACACCACCACCTTCAAATACAACAGCAGAGCCTACAACACCACCCCCTTCAAATACAACAGCAGAGCCTACAACACCACCACCTTCAAATACATCAGTGGTGCCTACAACAATGGCAGAGCCTACAACACCACCACCATCAAATACAACAGCAGAGCCTACAACACCACCACCATCAAATACAACAGCAGAGCCTACAACACCACCACCTTCAAATACAACAGCAGAGACTACAACACCACCCCCTTCAAATACAACAGCAGAGCCTACAACACCACCACCTTCAAATACATCAGTGGTGCCTACAACAATGGCAGAGCCTACAACACCACCACCATCAAATACAACAGCAGAGCCTACAACACCACCACCATCAAATACAACAGCAGAGCCTACAACACCACCACCTTCAAATACAACAGCAGAGCCTACAACACCACCACCTTCAAATACAACAGCAGAGCCTACAACACCACCACCTTCAAATACAACAGCAGAGCCTACAACACCACCACCATCAAATACAACAGCAGAGCCTACAACACCACCACCATCAAATACAACAGCAGAGCCTACAACACCACCACCTTCAAATACAACAGCAGAGACTACAACACCACCACCATCAAATACAACAGCAGAGACTACAACACCACCCCCTTCAAATACAACAGCAGAGCCTACAACACCACCACCTTCAAATACATCAGTGGTGCCTACAACAATGGCAGAGCCTACAACACCACCACCATCAAATACAACAGCAGAGCCTACAACACCACCACCTTCAAATACAACAGCAGAGCCTACAACACCACCACCTTCAAATACAACAGCAGAGCCTACAACACCACCACCTTCAAATACAACAGCAGAGCCTACAACACCACCACCTTCAAATACAACAGCGGTGCCTACAACAATGGCAGAGCCTACAACACCACCACCATCAAATACAACAGCAGAGCCTACAACACCACCACCATCAAATACAACAGCAGAGCCTACAACACCACCACCTTCAAATACAACAGCAAAGCCTACAACAACAGCAGAGCCTACAACACCACCTGCAAATTCAACACCACCACCTTCAAATACAACAGCAAAGCCTACAACACCACCTGCAAATTCAACACCACCACCTTCAAATACAACAGCAGAGCCTACAACAACAGCAGAGCCTACAACACGACCACCTTCAAGTACAACAGAAGTGCCTACCGCAATGGCAGGGCTTACAACAACAACAACAACAACAACAACAGCAGCAGTAAAGGACTTCATTGACACTTTTACCATGAACATGGACTTCAAAGCAGAATTCAATAATCCAGATAATAAAGTTTACAAAGACGTCTTAAATGCCGTAAGTTATTAATCTGTCGCTACATTCCCTTTTGGTTGCGTTACACATAGGCCCAGGTTCAACAAGAATGTGTTAGGTCTGTTTTAGTTCAGATCTATTTTTTACGGCAATACTGCTTCTCTTGACGAAACAATCATATGAATATGGCCACTTGCACTTTGCATTCTTTTTGCATCAGATTGTGGTACAATCTAATGATGACTTCTGACAACAGGCAAAGGTCTTAAACCAGGGGTAAACTCCCTTCCACGATGGCTGGTATCCAACATGTTTTAGTTTTCTCCCTGCTTCTACACACCTGATTTAAATCAGAAGGCAATTAACGGCTTCTGAAGAGCTTCATGAGCTGCTGAACTAGTGAATCACCTGATTTGTAGCAAGGAAACAAATGAAACATGCTGGATATTGGCCCTCTGGGAAGGGGGCAGCAGTGGCAATTAGAGGGCTGTTGGATTGATCCCAGCTTCCAACAAAGGATTCTGCTGTTGTGTTCTTCAGCAGGACACAACTCACTTTGCCTGCTGGTGGTGGTCAAAGGGACCAGTGGTGTCTGTGCGCATCACCAGTGTGTAAATGACTATGTTTACATGCAGCCAATATCCGGGTTATGATCGGGTTAAGGTCGGCATTCGGGTTTTTGAGTTGATCAGAATAACCCGTTTACAAGCACAAATAGAAAGAGTTACCCCTAACTTGCATAACCCGATGTACATGCGGACGTTGGGGTAGCGTCAGGACGTGTGGACTACGTCCAGACGCAATATGCGTCATTTCCAGTTCTTCTCGTTCCGGTATCCGTGAAAACAACATTTTTCCCAGTTCGGAAGAGATAGCGACCGCGTTTGTTTGCGCTTTAGTTTCCGCGTCACTTCGAAAGTGTGGTGCTGTGCTGCGACTCGCCATGTTGCTCCCAACTTGTTGTTTACTTCCGGCGTTCTGGCGCATACAAGACGTCTCGCTACTCAAAAGACCAAGATTCCTTGTGAACAGAGCATGCACAGAACACACGCTTTGATGGGGATATCCCGGTATGCGTTTACACGACCAAACATTCGGGTTAGAAAAGAGTTACCCCATGTGTAGGTTATGAGCATATCCGGGTTTCTGGCGGTGTTTGCATGGACCTGCGGAACCGGGTTATTGTGAATATTCGGGTTTTAAAAGGGTTACTGGCTGCATGTAAACGCACTGAGTGAGTGTGAATGGATTAACGATACACTGCAGTGTAAAGCGCTTTGAAGTCCTTTCACTTTACAAATGCGGGTCATTCATCATTATCATTTAAAGGTGCTATACAGTTTTTTCCACCTTTAGATGGTGCCCTCTGACAAAAAAGTAAACTGAAAGGAAAGAGTAAACTGAACCAGCACAAAGAGGTGTAGTTTTTGAACATCTTAGGTGTGTTCTTGCTGTGTCCTGGTTCTAATTCCATGCTGTCGTTCTTTTTAAAACACAGAAACAGTTTTGTTTACCTGTTTTGTCGCTATGTTTCGCCGGCGGCTGCAGGCTTCCTCAGGCTGACGCTGATGGTGGCGCGTCACTTCCTTAAAAATAAAACGGAGAAGGAAGTGACGCGCCACCATCAGCGTCAGCCTGAGGAAGCCTGCAGCCGCCGGCGAAACGTAGCGACAAAACAGGTAAACAAAACTGTTTCTGTGTTTTAAAAAGGTGTAGTTTTGTTGGCAGAGATGGAAGGTCTGTTTGTTAGGGCTTTGTGATTTAGATGGAGGAGCAGGACCCTAATGTGCACAAATGAAATATGCATAACAATCCTGTGAATTAGAGATGGAGATTAAGTGTACAAACTGTAATTAAATTCTTGTAATTGTTTCAAACAGATACAAGGAAAGTGTCAGACCATTGTTGCAAATTGTAAAGTGGCCACTCTCTCCTTCAGGTAAGTGCAAGATTATGGTATTTTTAGATATTCCATACAAGTATGTTTGATTTTGTTAATGAAATATTTTTTAAAAAAGAACAAACGCCATCCTTCTGTTGATCTCCACCTTCCTCCTTCCTTCACGTTTGTTGGAAACAAGCTTGTGCTTGATCCCACACTAATGGGATAATACTTTCAAAGTCCTGCAAGGACAAGAACCACCTTGCTCGTTCTTTTTTCATGGTTCAGCTATTTACTGGCCCTCCTTTCCTGTACTTTATACATTTATATGCTATAGAAATGATATTTTCTTCTTCTTCTTTACCCAGAGGCTTAGGATTGTGATTTTCCTTTAGTTTCCCTTTAGGAACACACCCTCTGGTCCCATAGCCGTCGGCTTGTTGTACAAGGACTGTATGAACATGACTCGCTCTGAACTTGAGACAGTTCTCCACACCTTCATCTCCTCACGCTTAGACTACTGTAACTCTCTTTTCACGTGTCTGAGCAGAACCTCCCTGAACCGTCTACAGGTGGTTCAGAACGCCTGTGCTCGGCTTCTGACCAAGTCCTCCAAACACACCCACATCACCCCGCTTCCCCTCCAGCTTCACTGGCTGCCAGTCAACTTCAGGGTTCATTTCAAGATCCTGGTTCTGGTCTATAGGGCCTTACATGGACAAGCACCATCTTACATTGGTGATCTTCTTAGTCCCTACACCCCCAGCAGGTCCCTGAGGTCCAGTGATCAAAGCCTACTGGTTGTGCAGCACCAGGCTAAAGGTCAAAGGTGACAGATCATATGCTGCTGTGGCCCCCAGACTCTGGACCTCTCTCCCCCTGAGCCTGAGATCAGTGGACTCAGTGGTCTCCTTTAAAAAGCAGCTGAAGACTCACTTGTTCAAGCTGGCTTTTGTATGACCTTCTTCACCTCTCTCTCTTTATTCTGCTCTCCCCACCTATTCCACCTTCCTCAGGATCCACTGGTTTCCCTCTTTCCTGTTCACTCTCTCTCTTTCTTTATTAACAGTTTTTCTTTTAAATCACAATTGCCTATTTTTGCTCATTTTAAACATATTTTTAAACATTTTCTAAATGCTTTTTTAAATGTTAATTTTTTTTTGTTTTTGTGAACCGCCTCGTGATTTTTATCTTGAGAGGCGCTATAGACATGATATTTTCTTCTTCTTCTTCTTCTTCTTCTTAATAAACGAGTCTTGAAAATGAAACCTCTGCAACACGCTGTATAGAAACCCCCATCCCACAGAATCAAATGCTTTCTCCGCATCTATTCCTACCAGTAATATTTCTATCTGATTTTTAATTGTGTGTTGTATTACATGTAAGGAGCGCCTTATATTGTCTTGCATTTGTCTATATAAATAAACTTTACTTACTTACTTGCCTACATTATGTTCACAGCAAAAATGTTGACAGAGGAGAACATTATCCGTCTGCCTGGATGGATGTTAACTGACATTTCTTTTCTTTCAGGAGTGGAAGTACCGTTGCTGACTATACTCTCAGTGCTCCGTCCATCACTGAGCCGCAAGCGCTAGACGTAAAAGCAGGAGTTTTCTCCGAACTGGCATCCAAGTACCCTGTGGAGTTTCTCAGTAGGAGAGCCCTGAACATTTTAAAGTTTAATCAGTGTTTAAAGATATTTTTATAATGATTCTCTGTTCTTTGTCATTCATTACAGATAATGCAGTTGTAAACTTTTCTCCAAAGGAAATGTTTTTAATGGAGCAGCTCACTGTGACATGTGGCCCTCCACTAGCTGTTTTCAATTTTAATAGCACAATGACTGTGGAGTGGAGACTCAATTCAGTTCCAATTTTCATGGATGCATTTCACAAGAGTGACATATCTCCTGATTTGACATCAACTTTAACAGTGTCAAAATATTTTCGAACAGATGATGGTGAGTGAAATAATCCCATATGCCATAAAAAAGACTGATGAAGCCAAATTATAAATGATCTTAAAATGTTTTTCGTCCATGAATAATTGTAAACAGTCCTTCTGCAGTGCCTCTGTCAGGAACTTGTTTGAAGACAAAATTTACTTCATCTTTATTTGTCAGGGTCTTTTTCCATTGCAGAGAAAGGTGGCTGTCAAGCATCTTATAATTAAGCTTCTCCTCCAAGTTCCTTGACATGTTACAATATCCACCTGCTCTTTGGGTTTTGGGAGGAGAATAGCCCATTTTCTGACTGTCATCAGTCAGTGTGTTTACATGTGCATCTAAGTCTATCTAGCCCCCAAATTCCACTACCTCCGCTCTGCTCCGACACGAACTCCGGAGCAAAATCGGTCCCGTTGTAGTCAATCAGAGCAATTCCACTACTGCGGCCGTGCTCCGGCAGTGCGGCGCAGTGCGCCGCCCTCTGTTCCGGCGTCCGGCAAAAATTGAATCGATCATATTTTCGCCGGACGCCGGAGCACCTCCGCAGTAAATGGACAGAAATCACAACCGCCCAACAGGAAAAGGAGCAAGCACAACTTCCGTTTTTCACAATAAATCGATAAACAAAAGGCGTTTTTTGTTTCATATGCACAGGTTTAACAACTTTTAACAACTATCAATGGTGACTGAAGTTTAAATGCACAAAATTAAGCCATAAATACAGTTTCCACTATCAAAGTAGTCACACTTTGTTGATCCAAGCACTGCTGATCTCTCAACACAAATGATGGGCAGATTAAACAGTTCATGTCGATGCTTCTCCCACACAACGGGTGTTTGGATCTAACTTCCGCGTTTATTGCTCGGACTGTATCGCAAGATCTCGAAAATCCCGCGCATGCTTGTTTGCCCCCCTCAGGTCTCTGCACCGGAGCGGAGCCGTTGTAGAGCGGGTACCAGTAAAAATTGAGTTCGGAAGCGAGCGGCTGTGGAAGGCGAGGGCGGAGTGGAGCGGAGCGGAGGTAGTGGAATTTGGGGGTTAGTCAATCTAAAGTGATAACGAGCTGCCGCCATCTTGTTCCACTCTGTTGCATCATCCCACCCACCAGACGAATAGAGGGCCCCGATTGGTCCACAAAGCAGATAGAGTCCTGTGATTGGCCCGCCATTCTGGACCAATCACAGCTCTCTAGAGGATTAAACCCCCTATGAGAGCTGTGATTGGCCAGTCAGAAAGCTGCCAGGGGCTGTGGAGTTTCCAATAGAGCGTTCCAAGACCAAACTTTGCAAAGCAAGAATTTGGTCTAGATCACCAGGCTATCAGGTCTCAGCATTATAAGCCATTTAGAACACTAAAGCTCCAACAGGACCACTTTACAGGAATAAGAACTTAATTATCCCGAGGGAAATCACTTTGTCATTAACATGCTCAGTGCAACAAGGTTAGATATAACACAGTAAAGCAGTAGTTGAAAAACAGAATAGCAAATCATAACAAAAAACTATAAAGTAGCAAGTAATGGGGATGTGATAACCAAGATGCAGAAAGAATAACCCACAGAATGAAGAAGAGTTATACAGTCTTAGTGCTACAGGCAGAAAGGATTTCCTGGCGTTTTCATTTGGAGGCCGTCTTTTGGAAGCTTTTTTCAGCATTTTCCTCTCAGAGCACTCCATCAGGTTCTGCAGTCTGACATCCAGGGCAGCACCAGCTTTTTTTTTAGTTTGTTCAGCCTGTTGGCACCAGCTGTCTTACCCCACTCACCCAGTGACAGAAGTCAGTCAGCATTTTCCCACAGACATTAAAAGATCCGAGCCTCCTCAGTAGGTAAAGCCGACTCTGCCCTTTCTTGTATGCTGCCTTTGTGTTCTTGGACCAGTCCAGTTTATAGTCAGTGTGAAGGCTCAGGTACTTGTAGTTTTCAACCAACTCAACATCTGTTCCTCTGTCGGTGACAGGGGTTGGAGGAGTAACCTGCCACTCCACAAAGCTGATCACCACACTCCTGTATTCATCCTCCTCACGATATCTGATACACACCACATTCATATTAGTTCAATTCAATTCAATTCAATTCAAAGATACTTTATTAATCCCAGAGGGAAATTAGAGTTTCAGTACACACAATTCAGAGATCAGACATACATGGGCAAGACACATGACAAGAATTGGTGACTGTGGTCATTCGCAACCCTGAGTCACGCTACCTTAATAGAGATAAGAGGGTTTATATGAGGATGGGTTCAGGTGGAGGGAAAAAAGGCACTTCAGAGCTACCCTCCTACCAGGAGGGAACCTTTGCTCTGCAAAAAAACCACCTCAGACAGATAAGCAACAGACTACAGACAACACAACATAACATGAGACTCCAATAGGAAGGCGGGGGGGCTGGGATCCTGTTTCCCCAGCAAGAGTAGCCATGTACGGCGCTGAGCCACTTTAGCCACAGGTGGGAGGGAGATCTCGGGAGAAGAGCAGAGCACATTGACTCCTGCAGGATGATGACCTCGTCAGGCTGAAGTCCACCAATCTGAAGGCGCCGGGAGGGTGGTTGGGGGGGGGGGGGGGGGTTCACAGCATCTGCCTGCATTCCTTCGTGGGGGTTGGTTGTTAGCATCTTGAGGCTGCAAGGGTGTCAGATTCGGATAACAACACTTTCTTTGGGTCAGGCTGAGATAATTTTCCTCTCTGCCTTCAGTCTTTACTGATCATTCCAGTCCTTCAGTGAAGCCAATTTAGGTTTTTAAACTTGTCCATACCGTCCGGTGACCCTCTCCGAGATGACATCCATTTTGCGCACTAATACCGGTATCGCAGCTAGAACATTGTCCAGCTTACGATTCACCTCGAGTAACGTCCCAGTCTGTGAGGTCTCTACACGGACGGTGCTCTCCGTGGGTGCGGGTCGCCCTCCAATCGCTCCCGTCTTCCCAAATTTCCAGAAAACCAGATATCCTCCCACTCCAATCAGAAGAAATCCAGTGATCATCAGGCCAAATATCCACACATCTTCGACGTCCTCAATGGACAGCTGGGAGAGGCATACGATCCTCCACTCCCTCCAGGAATCCAGCATATACCCCGCCGGGTGTGTCCACTGCGGGCATGTGGGAGCCCCCTCCTCCGTTCTCATTGTTGAAAAAATCTTATCAATCGCGTTGAATGACCAATTTATCTAATCCATAGTTAAAAATAGGGTTTTTCAGAAGAAATGCAGGGAAGCGCTCTGTGGGCAGACAGGACAAAGAGCCTTGGGAAAAAAGATAAGGGAGCAAAAAGAGAAGCGTCTGTACTCCGCGAGAGCCAGGAAGAAGTAGGCTGAGTATTGTTTCTAAGCTGAAGTCAGACGTGTACCAGGTGAAGAGGAAGGGACACAGGGCAGTTCTCTGTGCTACTCAGGTGTTTAGGCAGACATGCTGTGGTCTGTAGTTTAAGTAGTGCATGATCCAGGTACATTTTTGCAAGTTTGTTCCCCAGGAGTGATGGTCTGATCATGTTTAAAGTACTTAAGTAACAAAAATTAAATAAACTTGACCCTTACAGTAGTGTCCAAATGAGAATAAGCCTAGTGCATTAGGTAAATGAAGGCATCTTGGTGGTGGTGGTGGTGGTGTGTGTGTGTGTGTGTGTGTGTGGGGGGGGGGGGGGTTACAGTGAAGGTGAGAAGAGCTAAGCACGGGGGAGGAGATGCAGGGATAGTCAAACCTGTTAAAGAGCAGTTTGCACATTCCACACCTCCCTCCATCCCAATACCTCTGCTCCCTCTTTACCAGTCACAGCTCCTCTTTGTTTCCATTCCTGAAAGCATTCTTCTTGTTAATTAGTAGTTTCGATGTCTTTGGTTACCCAGGGTTTATTGTCGGGGAAGCAGGCAACAGGTTTTTCGGGAATAACCATGTCCATACAGAAGTTAAGGTTAACTGTTAGATTGTCTATGTCTCCATGGGAACTGCAGAGAACATCCCAGTTTGTTGCCTCAAATCATCCCTGTAGTTTTATCGACCCCCCTTAACCATCTCATAATAGTTTTCACAACTACAGGTAGTCTCTGGACAGCAGGTTTGTAGAGGGACTGGAGGTGCACCAGGTTGTGGACAGCCCTGCCCAGAGAGGGAGAGAGATGGAGGTGTATGCGTCTGTAGCATCGGTATTGAACCGGTCCAGGGTTTTATCATCTCTGGTTTTTAAATCAACATATTGCTTAAATGTGGGCAGAACAGTGGACAGGTTTATGTGATTAAAGTAACATGTGATGGTCATGAACACGGCAGGGCTCTGGGTCATGAGGTCTGTTGTCACAGAGCCAAATACGTCACATACCAGCATCACGTCAGGCTGTCTGTGGAGTCAAGTTCCTATGCTCTGGTTCGCTGGAGCGCTGGCAATAAAATTCTCTCTGATTCTCTGATTCTAAGCCGTTATCCAAATAAACAGAATTGAAATTTTCTTGGTTGAAAACATACTTTATTTTCACTAATTCTGTATTAAAAACAGGTCATGTGCATCATTCTCTGGGGGGGGAGTTATAATGGAGAAAGTCAGCAGCTTCAGTTTCCACTGTAGTGTCAGGCTTTATAGCGTAACTACATATTTAATTATGAACAATAAGATGTGATGATTCCATAGAAATATAAAATATCAACCTGGTTGATCTTTGAATGTTTAACCATAAGAATTTAGAATTATTTGCTTATTCAGGGACCATAAACACACTTCGTAGTAATTCAGGCAGAGTCAAGTACATAGTTAAAAATAAACTTTATTTTCTAAACTAGTTATAATACATGACAAGCTATGAATAATGATATGTGACGGAGTGTATGTGTGAGATGCAGTAAGTGTTGTAGGTGGTGTAGTGTAGAGTAGGTGTGTATCAGAACCTTTGTATCTGAAAGAGATTGTGAATTCTGGGTGTAAGAGAATCTTGGTCTGCTATAAACTAAAGAGTTGATTATTCATAAAACAGCATCAGACACCAGTATGCAGGTCTACGATACCTTGGATGAGTTGCTCCCGGCGGTCCGGAGGTTTGCGGTCAGAGTGGTGAGGTCACCAGACGTCGAGACCACAATCCTCAGAGATTAGTAGCTTCCTCGGAGTTCAGCTTCCCCGGCCATGAGATGCAACTCGGGGACTGCAGATTAGGTGCCCAAGATGGATGTCTGAGAGTTGCAGTAGCTCTAAATAAAGCTGTTGTGTCTGTAATCACTCGCAGCGTCATGGCAAGGTTTTGACTTAAGGTCAAATGAGGTTGTTTCAAAAAAGCTTCTTTCCCGATTTGGTCGAATCGAGGTGTCAGCTGGAAACGGAATAACTTGGGAAGTCATCCTAGTTTTATTAATACCCATGTTATGATATCTGGCGAATCAGAACCTGACATGTTTGTAGCTTTACCAAACATCCCTCAGAAACCACACCTTCCAGATACAAGATGTTCTTGTTCTGTGGATAAAGAATCTTTAAACTTTATGTGAGATGGCTACAACCTAAATTCATATCTCATGAACATTGTGTATGAGTGTAGATAGTGAGGAACTTATTGTACCGCACAGCTCGGATCAAAATATGTAATATCATTGTCAGAACAATTTAATCTTCATTGATTTAGGCACAGATTATCCAAACATTATTATTATTATTATTATTCATATAACATCTGGTTCATTCAACTATATGATTATTTAACTTATGAGTTACAACTTATGAGTTGTAAAAGTTCACTTTTCTTCTTGTCTTCATGGACTGTCAACAAGCACTGCAGAATCTTCTGGGCTGTAGAATATAGAATGTAAAATCCACCTAGAAAATGGAATTATGTCTGTAGATGGCCGGTCACTATGTAGGTCAGTATATAGGTGAAAATTGACCCTTTATGGACGTTACACCACCATGACGATTTTAGTTGCTAAATTTTGGATCCAGAGCAGCAGCAAGTAGGAACATGTTTAGAGATTGAGGGTTCAAAGTGCTCTCAACAATGTCCTCTCAGATTATAACCCCAGGATGGATTTCTTCAGGCTTTGCAGTAGATGTGGAAGTGCAGAGATTGTGATGTATTTTTGTCCACTCAGACACTTTGTAACCATGTTTAAAGTTGCAAGAGTTGGTAAAGCTCATCAATCACGTTCCACTGTTCAGCCACTGAGATACAGAAATTGGAAGTGCAGCAGTCACTGTCAGACATGGCAATAGTACTTACATTATTTACTTAAGTAGAAGTACAAATACCTGTGTAAAATAACTCAGAGTGATCTTCTTTACTTAAGTAAAAAGTAGCGTCTAAAATATAAGCTTTACCTGCAACAGTTTACTGATGTTGTGAACCTGTTCCTGCAACAGTTTGCTGATGTTGTGAACCTGTTCCTGCAACAGTTTACTGATGTTGTGAACCGGTTCCTGCAACAGTTTACTGATGTTGTGAACCTGTTCCTGCAACAGTTTGCTGATGTTGTGAACCTGTTCCTGCAACAGTTTACTGATGTTGTGAACCGGTTCCTGCAACAGTTTACTGATGTTGTGAACCTGTTCCTGCAACAGTTTACTGATGTTGTGAACCTGTTCCTGCATCAGTTTACTGATGTTGTGAACCTGTTCCTGCATCAGTTTACTGATGTTGTGAATCTGTTCCTGCAACAGTTTACTGATGTTGTGAACCTGTTCCTGCATCAGTTTACTGATGTTATGAACCTGTTCCTGCAACAGTTTACTGATGTTGTGAACCTGTTCCTGCAACAGTTTACTGATGTTATGAACCTGTTCCTGCAACAGTTTACTGATGTTGTGAACCTGTTCCTGCATCAGTTTACTGATGTTGTGAACCTGTTCCTGCAACAGTTTACTGATGTTGTGAACCTGTTCCTGCATCAGTTTACTGATGTTGTGAACCGGTTCCTGCAACAGTTTACTGATGTTGTGAACCTGTTCCTGCAACAGTTTACTGATGTTATGAACCTGTTCCTGCAACAGTTTACTGATGTTGTGAACCTGTTCCTGCAACAGTTTACTGATGTTGTGAATCTGTTCCTGCAACAGTTTGCTGATGTTGTGAACCTGTTCCTGCATCAGTTTACTGATGTTGTGAACCGGTTCCTGCAACAGTTTACTGATGTTGTGAACCTGTTCCTGCAACAGTTTACTGATGTTGTGAACCGGTTCCTGCATCAGTTTACTGATGTTGTGAACCTGTTCCTGCAACAGTTTACTGATGTTGTGAACCGGTTCCTGCATCAGTTTACTGATGTTGTGAACCTGTTCCTGCAACAGTTTACTGATGTTGTGAACCTGTTCCTGCAACAGTTTACTGATGTTGTGAACCTGTTCCTGCAACAGTTTACTGATGTTGTGAACCTGTTCCTGCAACAGTTTACTGATGTTGTGAACCTGTTCCTGCAACAGTTTACTGATGTTGTGAATCTGTTCCTGCAACAGTTTACTGATGTTATGAACCTGTTCCTGCATCAGTTTACTGATGTTGTGAACCTGTTCCTGCAACAGTTTACTGATGTTGTGAACCTGTTCCTGCATCAGTTTACTGATGTTGTGAACCTGTTCCTGCAACAGTTTACTGATGTTGTGAACCGGTTCCTGCAACAGTTTACTGATGTTGTGAACCTGTTCCTGCAACAGTTTACTGATGTTGTGAACCTGTTCCTGCAACAGTTTACTGATGTTGTGAATCTGTTCCTGCAACAGTTTACTGATGTTGTGAACCTGTTCCTGCATCAGTTTACTGATGTTGTGAACCGGTTCCTGCAACAGTTTACTGATGTTGTGAACCTGTTCCTGCATCAGTTTACTGATGTTGTGAATCTGTTCCTGCAACAGTTTACTGATGTTGTGAACCTGTTCCTGCATCAGTTTACTGATGTTGTGAACCTGTTCCTGCAACAGTTTACTGATGTTGTGAACCTGTTCCTGCATCAGTTTACTGATGTTGTGAACCGGTTCCTGCAACAGTTTACTGATGTTGTGAACCTGTTCCTGCAACAGTTTACTGATGTTGTGAACCGGTTCCTGCAACAGTTTACTGATGTTGTGAACCTGTTCCTGCAACAGTTTACTGATGTTATGAACCTGTTCCTGCAACAGTTTACTGATGTTGTGAACCTGTTCCTGCAACAGTTTACTGATGTTGTGAACCTGTTCCTGCAACAGTTTACTGATGTTGTGAACCTGTTCCTGCAACAGTTTACTGATGTTGTGAACCTGTTCCTGCAACAGTTTACTGATGTTGTGAACCTGTTCCTGCAACAGTTTACTGATGTTGTGAACCTGTTCCTGCAACAGTTTACTGATGTTGTGAATCTGTTCCTGCAACAGTTTGCTGATGTTGTGAACCGGTTCCTGCAACAGTTTACTGATGTTATGAACCTGTTCCTGCAACAGTTTACTGATGTTGTGAACCTGTTCCTGCAACAGTTTACTGATGTTGTGAACCTGTTCCTGCAACAGTTTACTGATGTTGTGAACCTGTTCCTGCAACAGTTTACTGATGTTGTGAACCTGTTCCTGCATCAGTTTACTGATGTTGTGAATCTGTTCCTGCAACAGTTTACTGATGTTGTGAACCTGTTCCTGCATCAGTTTACTGATGTTGTGAACCGGTTCCTGCAACAGTTTACTGATGTTGTGAACCGGTTCCTGCAACAGTTTACTGATGTTGTGAACCGGTTCCTGCAACAGTTTACTGATGTTGTGAATCTGTTCCTGCAACAGTTTACTGATGTTGTGAACCGGTTCCTGCAACAGTTTACTGATGTTATGAATCTGTTCCTGCATCAGTTTACTGATGTTGTGAATCTGTTCCTGCAACAGTTTACTGATGTTGTGAACCGGTTCCTGCAACAGTTTACTGATGTTGTGAACCGGTTCCTGCATCAGTTTACTGATGTTGTGAACCTGTTCCTGCATCAGTTTACTGATGTTGTGAACCGGTTCAATCATATGGCAAAAATAACATTCTGATTCTGAAAGTGTTTCTATGTAGGGGTCAGGAGTGTTTCAGAAGTGCGATCTTGTTTTTATTGACCTTTTGGACTGTAGCTCTTAGCAATGCATGGAGGAAACTGGCATTAGCTTTTTTTCTATTCCGTCTTCATAAAGTAAAAATGATGAATTGCTTGTTTTTTTCCAGGAACATATGAATGTAGGCTGAAACGTTTGGATGGTTTTGTTTTCAAGCAGCAAGGATACTTCACAGCCAAAGCAATCCCCATAATCCAAGTCGCACCAGTCAATGGACAAGTCATTTGCAAAAATCCTTCTACTACAACCCTGAAGTGCTCTGTCAATAACTACAATGTTCAGTTTCTTAGACCAGGTTTTACAGGTAAATGTGGAATATGATGTCTGAATTCAGGTAGAAAACTAGAGCATGGATGTAGTTTGTTTTTAGTTTGATTTATGTAGTATGTGTGTGTGTTTATTAATAATACATGCTTGGGAATGCTTGCAATTTATTGCCTTAAATGACAGATGTTTTTGGCTTCATGGTTTAGCTCCCGGTCCGGACATCACTGCTCTTTTTAAAACACCGGATGACTGTCCGGTGGGGGAGAGTTCAGCAACAATAACATGCCAGACTGTTGATACAGTTCCAGTCTATGATAACAAAATCACACTTGACTTTACCAATTTAGGTGAGTACATTTTATTGTAGATAAACATAAAAAAACAAGACAAAAATCACATCTAATTATTCCTTTTTTCCCCTCTAGCAATTAAATGCTTCAGTGACACCTTTGGTGATGGAACAGTTGGTTTTGTTGGCATGGCTCCATGTAAAGAGTACTATGTGGGACACCTGACAGCTGTTTGTACAGACAGTGGTGTATATGACAATGTGCAAGACTACTGCATACTTGCAGTTGTTAAGGAGCTGCTTGATCAGTCGGAGGTAAATCTTTGACCTCAGACCAATTCTAATTCATTAGTTTTTCTTTAGCTTTCTTCTGTCTGTGTTCAAATGTTAAACTTTAAAAAATAAATTCAAATGAGGTGAGACAACGGTCTAGCTCAGTACTGAAGCCAAATGAATACAAACAATCTTTGGACTAAGGGTATAGTTATTTACCAGGAACCACCACACACAACCCCAGACACGTTTACGGAGTGTATGACTGCTGTCTTTATTTTTAACCTTAGACAATGTAAAGGTCTCATTCCCTAAGAAAAAAAATGCTGTGGCCTCTAGTATAAATGAATGTCTTGTGAGTTTTATTCTGTGCTCCTGTTTCAGGGGGTGGGAGTTTTTCAGAGGAGTGGGCTGCGGGGGGGTGGGGTGGGGGGTGTACTCAGTAGTACTCATGATATGCAAATGTCTTACCTCTGATTGGCTAACAGCAATGCCACCCTTCTACTGCCTAAATTTGCAAAATTCAGAATACTGAAAAACATTTTTTCATGAGTAAAATATGCAAAGTTGATGTGTTGTCTCTGGAATTAACCCAAGCCTGAAAATGTTCCACCATGTTGTGGAGATGCTATTGGTTAGCTTCCAGTAGCTGAGACGCTCTTGCTCATGGTCACAAGCCAAAGGGGGGCAAGGCCATGAATACTGATTTTGGCCTTAACATAGAACAGTCTGGCATTTTATAACTTCATAGTTTTCTCATCTATTTCCTTTCCATGGCTAATTCAGGCAACTACTGTTAAGAGTGACTTGAGTTTAAATGTTGAGATGTTACATGTGACTAAACTTTTCTTTCCACACTTGTGACAGAGTCTGAATGGATTCACACTGCCAGTATTTTTGGAGCAACTCAGTAATGTGACTTTAAGCTTCTTTGAAGAAGTAATGGATTCTCCTCCCACCATTGCTGCCATTGTTAAAATCCTTGACAATGTAGCAATTACCTCTTCGTCAAATAATATTATAATAACACAAAAATCAATGAAGGTGGGTGAATTCACTTGATAATATTTACATTTATGCAGCTTGTCTTCTCTTCTCTTTTCTTGGCATAATGTATGCATGTCTTTTCTGTCTAGAACGTCATGGAAACTGGAGGGATTCTCACCACTGATGAGGCAAAGGGTTCATGGAAACTTCTGAATAACAAGGATGACATAAATGGCTCAGAAAAAAATCCAAGTGGCATAAACAGCAACAGCTCTTTGTTGCTCCACGCCTTTGAGAAAATAACAAGTCGTCTTGTCAATGAATCTTTCAATATTCAGACACCTTATATTCTCCTGAACAAAACCACGTTCTCACACACTTTCATCGGCAACTTCAATTCTTCTGTGGAAATCGATGTATTAGAGGCTGATGGAGAAAACAATCCAATCACAGTCATATTATTTTCTTCCATGGATAACGTGCTTCTTGCAAGAGACAAAGCAAATTCATCATCAGACGTTATCAATGGAAAGGTTACACTTATTAAGTCGGAAGCCATCATCAGTAATTTAACGTTATCATTTGAAACTACAAATGACACTCTGAAAAATCCTAAATGTGTCTTCTGGGATTTCACCCTCTTTGATGGAGTTGGAGGATGGAGCCAAGATGGCTGCTCTTTGGTATACTATGAAAATGGAACAGCAAGCTGCAACTGCAACCATACCACCTCCTTCTCTATACTGATGTCACCTGATAGTATTGATAGCCCGATACTGGACTATATTACATACATTGGAGTTGGCATATCAATGGCTTCCTTGGTCATATGTCTTATCATTGAAGCTATTGTATGGAGAAAAATAAGAAAAAACGCCACATCATACCTACGTCATGTATCCATTGTTAACATTGCAGTGTCTCTTCTGATGGCAGACATCTGGTTCATTATTGGAGCAGCTATTTCAAATTTAAATGAAAAAAACCAACCAGCTTGCACAGCAGCTACATTTTTTATTCATTTTTTCTACCTCGCCTTGTTCTTCTGGATGTTAGCATCAGCCCTGCTGTTGCTCTACCGTACTGTCAGTGTCTTTGATGGAGGGCTGTCTAAAGTCTCTATGTTGGTTATTGGATTTGTATTGGGATATGGAGCTCCACTCATCATTGCAACAGTAACCATAGCTGCAACGGCACCATCAAATGAATACACCAGAGAAAACAGTGTCTGTTGGCTCAACTGGTACGAGTCCAAAGCTCTACTGGCCTTTGTGATCCCAGCTCTTCTGATAGTGCTGATAAACCTCATAATCCTGGTTGTGGTCTTGTACAAAATTTTGAGAAGAAGGGTTGGAGGAAATGCTGCACAATCTGGCGAGAAGCATGTCCTGGTGGTTATTGCTCGGAGTTTGGCTGTGCTCACTCCATTTTTTGGAATAACTTGGGGTTTGGGAGTTGGAACCATGGTAAAACCTGACGACATGGGAATCCTTATTACATTTGCATTATTCAACTCACTACAGGTAATTTTTCAGAGGTTGCACCTTTTGATCTTATTGTTTAGGCTTTTCCACTTCATTAATACACTTACATAATGAATTGAAATTATGGAATTGACTTCTGATAACTTGTGTCTCCAAAGGGTTTCTTTATTTTGGTGTTTGGAACGCTGTTGGACAAAAAGGTATGTATACCACTAGCAGCACGCATCAAATTCAAATTGCTAACACTAGCATACAAAGTCCGAGACGGTACGGCTCCCATCTACCTGAATCCTCTTGCAAAGGCTTACATCTCGGCCCGGCCGCTCTGGTCTTCACAGGATTGTCGGCTAGCAGTGCCTACACCACGCTCAGGACAATCCAGACTTTTCTCATGCATTGTTCCACAAATGTGGAATGACCTTCCTAACACTACCAGAACTGCGGCTTCCTTTTCTATTTTCAAGAAACTCCTGAAGACCCTGCTTTTCAGAGAGCATCTTCTTAACTAGCACCTTGCCTGCACCCGTCCCCTTATACTGTCCACTCCTTGTTCCCTCCTCTCCATGACGGATGTCAATGTGTTGTTGTTACTATTGTTGTTAGCCTCAAGGGCAAAATGCCGATTATCACTTGTAAGTCGCTTTGGACAAAAGCGTCTGCTAAATACATAAACATATACATAAACATAAATATACCTCAGCTGTTAAGCTTAGAGTAACTTATAATAATAAAATCAAAAAAAGAACTTATAATTTTGATGTTTGATATTTTGATGTTAGGTGAGAATGATTACTGCATCAAAATAGACCCCCAATATTCCTGCAATTATGGACATGTCCAACACATGCGAAGAAGTGTGGCAGGTGACCATTTGAAACGTTCACAAGCTGGATCCAATTGTTACTTGATTTTAGACAGTTTGTCTTTGGACCAGTTCAAATGGTGCACACTTTGAACTGGATGACATTGTGTCTCACACAAATTGAGGATTTGAGTGTTCTGTAAAATCTTGTTTCAGACCTCCTATAGCAATCCAACACTCATATCCAGCTCCCGTTTTTTTTAAAACATCCAAACTGGCTCCATGGTGTGAGCTGAGCAGAGTGTAAAGTTTACTCAAAATTTACTTAGTAGATGTCTGGCAGTCCAAGATCTCATTGAGAAGAGTGCAAGACAGGCACAAAGGAAAACGCTCAAGAGTTAGACTTGACAAAGTGTATAATTTGTAAGTGTCCAAGTTAGGGCAGCAGTAGCTTAGGAGGTTGAGTGGGTTGTCGGTTGCAGGTTCAATCCCGGAGAATATTCTGCTGTTGTGTCCTTGGGCAAGACACTTAACCCACCTTGCCTGCTGGTGGAGGTCAGAGGAACCAGTGGTGCCTGTGCTCGGCAGCCTCGCCTCTGTCAGGGTGCCCCAGGGTGGCTGTGGCTACATTGTAGCTCATCACCATTAATGTGTGTGTGAATGGATGAATGATACACTGTAGTGTAAAGCTCTTTGGAGTCCTCTGACTTTGATAAGTGTTATGCAAGTACAGGTCATTTATCAAATATCATAAAATTAGATCATGGGGGCAACTGTACTATCAACATCGGCTCATAGAGTGTATCCCACTGGCAGCCCATTGGTTAAAGGTGTCATCTGACACAGAAGGACTAAACTTGTGGTTCTTCAATAGACTTCAGTGAAACCAAAAGATTGCCTACCTTGATTCCAGATCTTAATTGTTGAACAACTATGGGATTGGCTGAGTATGACATGAGGCAAGATCAGCTTGTATCAGAATATAGATATAGGAGAGCTAGAGACAAACAATGCTCCCTCCACAGCCACCCAACTGAGCACATCAGCACCTCCCACAGCCAGAACGCCAAACACCTAACTCATATTAGAAGGCAAAGAATAATACTATAGGAAGTACTGTACATGTCAGCAGGGGGAGAAAGTAGCTTCAGACAGCAGGTTTTGGGGTCTTATTTCCGGATGACGGCCTGATGACACACTTAGTTTCCATTGAGGCTTCTGCGGGCTTTTCAAAGTGTGACGGGTGGTAGCTGAGAGCATGGACCTTGGCGGTCTGATCCTCGACTACAGAAGCTGGCTCTTGGCATGTTGAATGTCACTTCTCTGGTGGGGAAGAAGCTTGAGTGCGATGTTGAGAGGTTCCGACTACATATAGTCACTCACCTCAACGCATGGCTTTGGCTTCAGAACCAGTTGCCTTGAGAGGGGTTAGACACTTTACCCATTTGGAGCTCCCACTGAGAGGCACCAAACAGGGGTGGACATTCTAGTTGCCCCCCCATCATTGTGTCTGTACGTTGGGGTTTACCCCAGTGAATGAGAGGGTAGCTTCCCTCCACCTACGTGTGGGAGGGATGGGTCCTGACTGTGGTTTGTGGTTTTGCACCAAACTGCAATTCAGACTACCCAGTCTTTTATGGAGTCCTTGGAGGACATGCTGGAGAGCACTCCTTCTGGTGACTCGTTCTGCTGGGGGACCTAAATGCTCACGAGTTTAAGTATCTCGAGGTCTTGTTCATGAGTGAGGGAAAGCTGGAGCACAAGATCAATATGCGGATTGGTGCTGCGTCTGCAGTGATGCAGGCATTGTACCGGTCGGTCGTACTGGTCTGTCGTGGGGAAAAAAGAGCTGAGCCGAAAGTCGAAGCTGTCGATTTACTGATTGATCTATGTTCCTACTCTCACCTATGGTCAAGATCTTTGGGTAGTGACCGAAAGAACGAGATCGCAGATAAAAGCAGTTGAAATGAGTTTTCCCCACATTTTGTCTGGGCTCTCCCTGAGAGATAAGCTGAGAAGCTTGGTCATCCCAGACGGGCTCAGAGTAGATCCGCTGTTCCTCCACATCGAGAGGAGCCAGTCGAGGTGGCTCAGGCATATGATTGGAATGCCCCCTGGACGCCTCCCTGGTGAGCTTTTCCAGGCACATCTAATCAGGAGACCTAAAGGAAGACCCAGGAGACGCTGGAGGGACTATGTCTCTCGGCTGGCCAGGGAACGCCTTGGGATCCCCCTGGAAGAGCTGGCCCAAGTGGTTGGGAAGAGAGACGTCTGGGCCTCTCAACTTAGGCTGCTGCCCCCGTGACCCAACTCCAGCTAAGCGAAAGAAAATGGATGGATGAATGGATGTTTTCATGTGCCAACCTCCGCATATTTTTCAGGTGCTATCAGGATTATCTATAAGCTCACTTTCCTCCACGGGTCAAAGGACAAGGGTAAGATATTTTATCTGGCATGTTTCTTTTGCCATTGTAGTGCTTGTTAAATATCTTCTCTGGTGACATTTAATTCTGTTTATATTCTTGTTTCAGAGCACCAGTGCTGGCAGCTCATCCAGTGGTCTGGAAAATTGGTTCCGGAAATTGAGAAGAAGGAGAGGTTTGCAAAAGTCAAAGTTTAAATCTGACAAAGCAGAAATAATATGCAAAGCTCGCCTTCTGCATCTGTTTGTGCTGCCATGTGGGTCTTTATGAGGAAAGCAATGGTGCAAAGAACTTTTAAAGCATATTGACAGACCACAGAACAATTATAACTTTCAAAATCTATAACTTATCTCCACATTGTACTTTGCATTATTTTTCAAAACGTTGTATTCAAAACTTCTGAAATGTACATCGGAAAATCCATAAAGTAAAATCTTAGAATAAATATGAACAACAAAACTCTAATTAAACGAGAACTTCAGCCAGAACTTTAATCCTTAAGAAACAAAGGTAAAAGTGAAAAGCAAGTGTTTAGCTACACTGTCTGGGCAAAATTAGGTTGTCACCTGGATTTAATTAAGCTAATGGGTACTAGCATCTTATTAAAGGGATACTGTGCAACTTTTTCATATTTAAAAAAAACATTTCTTGAGCCTGTATGTGCCAAAATGACTCTTTACAGGGTTAATAAAATGTCACTCAGACCATAGCGCCCCCTGTGGCCAGAATATTACATTTGCAACTTCAGAGTTGCCAGTCTGATCTGAAAAAATGGAGCTGACATGCATGGTGCTGCAGTCTGGTTCCAGCACATTTCCTGTATGTTTTGGATCATGAACACAGGTGAATTGTTTAATTTAGTGATGAATCACTCTTGTAGACACTAAGGAAGTCTAGGGAGACATTTCAGCTGTTAGATTAAGGTGTTGAAAAGATGAACACACATCAAGGAGAGAGGACACTAGGGGGTGCTGAAAGCTAGCCAAAACTGCCTTGTCTCCCTTTAAATGTGGAGCGTTTCTCAACGTCAAGGAACCTTGCCTTGCCTTGCTTACGAGGACACTGTCCTTCCTTGGTCAGACAAAACAGTGAAATGGAACAGACTTACCTCACTTGACTGCGGTGGTCATGTCACGTGACACGGGAGGTAAAGTTAAATTTCATGTATAAGTTTCAATATAAATATGTGACGAGCCTTTTACTTTTGGAATTGTGCACTGGTTAAATTAAATATGTAGGCGAGTTTCTACCTGCTAGCCACCAAAGCTGCAACTACAAAGTAACTAACCAACCATAGATAACTGATTCAGATCTGAAAAAAACATTCTAGATATAAGCCTGATAGCTACAATTACTTGACTTACATTTAAATAGGAAATTTGCCTCTGAAGTAGCTGCTGGCTCCTGATCCACTATCCTTTTTAAAATACTGCGCTGTATTCAGGAAAATTTTTGACCAAGAGAAGAGAAGGCAACAAGGCACCTCGCATGTATCCTTGCTCAGCTAGCCAAATGGCTAACAAATGAAGGACAGATGCCTCGGTAGTACATGAACATTGGAACTGAGTGGAACACACCTTGGTGGTTCCCAGTTCTTAATTTGTAAAAACATTCCCGGAACGCAAACACTGATGTGCACCGGTGCAGTGAATGTCTGGAGCGTATCAACGATCAGAGCTCTGCGCCTCTCAGCTCTAAATAATCCCTGGAGAGTCCACATGAATAATGTAATATAAGTAGAACCAGGATCGTTTTCACGCTCCTCCTGGGTGTGGAAGTTGAGGGCTTCCAGGAGCTCCCTAGTTCACCTGTAATTCGAGTCTTGCGTATAGCACAAGTCGGTCATGCGAGTTGCCGGAACCTAGCAGACATTTGCCCGAACAGTCCTTTCAAAATAAAATAGTTTCCAGATCTTGTTCCGGCAAGATCCAGCTCAAATCAAGCCCTGATGGTTCCTAATGACGTATCTCCTAGGTAACTGGGGCGGGACCACGGCATCAAGGCGAGGTTGCTTGACATTGAGAAACACCGTGTCTGCATGGACCTTTATCCTTCAGATGGAGAACAATGTATTAATGCAATGAGTAGCGTCTCTTTTTTTTTTTACATTCTGTGGTTGTGGAAAATATGATTTATGCATCTGCAATAACTATAACTTCATTTATTTTCATAGTTAAAAAAACTACAGACTAAAACTATGTATATGCTAGTAGACCTGGGGGCTCAGGGTGGAGCAGTAGAACAGATTATTTAGTAGTATGTTGTGTTAATATTGTGTAACCCTGAACTAAACTACTTTCTCATGTTTTCTATTTCAGGTTCAAACGGCTACAATCTGTCTTCTAATGGATCCAATGAATCTTTCTCCAACACTTGATTGTTTGTACAAACACTTTAGCTTTAAAAGAAATGATGTTTATTTGACTCACAATATGATGTCTGTAAAGAGTTTATTTTTTCTGTGCTTTTAAAGAAATGAAGGAAATGCTGCTGCTTCAGCGTGTAATGAACACAAGAAAATTAACTGTGCAACCGTTGTAGTACCTCTGTCCGCCTTAAACATTATCGAGCAAACACAGTTTTGATCAGTTGCTTTTGCTGCAAAAAACTAAACTGAAAGGTGAACTTAGTTTATTTAAACTTTTTTATTGTTATTTATATTTTATTTAAACTATGTAAGAAATAATTTTTTGCTTTTTGGGGCTTCATTGCAGAAAAGGACACTAGATATAATCTACAGACTAAAACTGGGTCGATAAAAAGTGTGTGTATATATGTGGAGTTGATCTGAAATTTGATTAATTTTGTTTTACAGCAAAAAAAAAATCCTAACTGAGGGGCAGTTCACTTTAAGTGGAAACCAGTTAAGCAAGCAGCAGACTGTTTTACAGATGCTAATGGTAAATGTAACCCTTTTTATAGTTTCATACTGAAGTCTTACCCCTACCTCACACTGGACGCATCAGTGGTACAGAACGCCACCGCTTCAAATAGAATCCATTATAGTCTATGGAGGTGATTCAAACCAGCTGCAGCGCGGCCATTTTCAGGAGCGTTCTAGAAGCGGCGCACCGCACTGCTGAAGATGGGATTGGGTTCGATTTTTGCTGCGGGCTGCTTCTGGGACACAACAGTTTCCATAGTTAACATAGGGCTAAGAAATCACACACGGTTTCAGTGTAAAATCCCCGGTAATTTTCTAAATAAAAGTCTATTGCAGCGACTCGATTTCATATCTGTGTTGATTACGTTAATACAAGTGAGCTAGCATCTCATTTACTCCCAGCATTGTTCCAGAAGTGCAGTGGTGTGTCTTCATGGCTTTAATCCTGGCAGTGGAGAGGAACAACATCATATATGACATCAAAAAGTGATATCAAACGTGATTTCCATCTTTTTGGTTTAGTGGAGGATGGCATGAACAAACCGTGACTCTTGAAGTGTCGAAGGATTTTCAGTTAAGCAAGGAGCATGGCAGAACAGCCGCTCCATGGCTGAGATTCTCTCGGTGTACTGTCACGCAGCAAAAGCTGCGAGTAAAGCCTGAGTTATGCTTCTGCGTCAGTGCGGAGACACACAACGCCGTTATCCGTCCTTGCCGGCCTGCTGGAGAGCTCTCGCAAGGAAGGACGGAGTCGAGCTCTCTTTTCTAAACATCCGTCCATCAAGAAGGAGAACGCCAGAGCTGTAGAAAGACAGAGTTGTGACACGCCTTGAACTCACCGACTCGCGGTCACGTGTTTCACGGAGCTCTCAATAGTTCCAAACATCCCAGCGTCGTAAGTCAGTTTGATGGGACAAATGACAAAAATTGAATATTGTCACATTTCCCCTGGCGATTTTTGGTAATTATTGAATAATATTATATATTATATTATATATTACGTCCTAATTCCTCCGCCAAGTAGCCTATTTATATTTTTCCGAGCATTTGTAGGAAGACAAACACCCGTGACTGTTCTACATTACAGGAATACGACAGTCCTAACACACTGTAGAACACATTTAGACCACATGCATTACTATAATATATTATAGCAATAAAATTGATGTAGTAATGCAACACACTGCTCTAATATAAGCACATTTAATAACTAAGTCCTACAAGAACCCTAAACTCGAGTTGTAATATCCATTTAAAGGGTTTATTGAAAGCTAGAATTCTGCTCCAGCTCACCTTGAAGAAAAAAAAAATTTTTTATTTGAAATTACAAATTTTAGGGTTGGATAAAATTACACCTCTAGTATTTTAATAATGGTTGGCTGCGCTGCATATGGATGTAGCAATCAGTCTGAGGGAGGAACCAGAATTATGGCTCCCCCAAAGACGCAGAGAGAAGAAGAAAATGGTTGGCTCAAGTCAGCAGGAGCAACCTCACCATGACCAGAGATCGCAATAACAAAAATCTGTGTGCAGCGAGTTTAATGCGCACTCTCACATGTTTTCTATCAAGGCTCTACATGTTCTGCTCTCAACTGCACAAGGCTGCAATTTAACTGTTAAATGTGGCAGGACATAAACTAATACACCACTCTACAGGCACATGTAGAGGAGGCACAGTTTACTAAGACTAGGCGAGGTGAGGTGAGACTCAGGGCTGATGCTGTTTGTTCATCGCCCTGAACCAAGGAGGAGGAAGGACCCCGCAGAACCACTGCATGTTGATCCAGTTACTGACCAGTGACCACACACAGTGTACTCAAGTAAACTGTGGTACGAATCTTTAGAAATATTAAGACATTTGTATGTATTTTATTTAAAAATGATTCTTTATTCTAACAGTGCCATTATAATTTCAGAGAATGAGGAAAGCAGCAGCAGCAGTGAGGAAAATGAGATAAGGGAAAGTGAGGGGGGACATGAGATGGTATCAGGAGAGAGGGACATCCCAGGAAGCCATGAGGAGCCGGCATCAGGGCCAGGAGGAGAAAGGAACAGGCTGGAACCAGGAAACCCAGCAGGAAAACCTAAGGGAGGAAATAGAAAGTCAAAAAGGCATGAAAAACACAAGAGGCATTAAATGGAGTAAACAGACAATCAAAAAGGTCGTACAGCTCTGTTTTTCAGTGGGTTCAACAGGCTACAGGTTTCTTCAGGACACGAGTATCCCTCTGCCTGATGTTAGAACCCTGCAAAGACAAATACAGCCCATTAAACTGGAACCAGGTGTGTTAGGAGAGGTGTGTGACATGCTCAGTTTGAAGGTTAAAAATCTGACAGGAATGGAAAGAGAGTGTGTGCGTGGCACCTGCTCAGTAAAACCACCAACAGGGTGAAAAATATCAAAATATTGTCGGCAGAGACGGGCTACAACTTCTGGATCCACTTTATATAAATCGTTTTATTGATTATCGTCTTATGAAAGATAACTTTGACGTACACGAGCGACCGGTACTGGCTGCTGTCACCTGTTGTGAGCAGCTCTCTGCTGTCTGAGGGTAGGCCCCGCCCACAAAGCCGCGGCTGCTGTGGCTCCCAGTGTTTTCTTTACTGTGGGAAATGGGTAATAATGGCTCTTTGATGGGAACAGGTCGCCGACCCCTGGTTTAAGTGTTTCAATTTTTGTAATGAATTCGATTAAAAATAAAGGCGCCCGGCCCGTGTCCGAGGTAATTACACAGTCGTTGGCCCGAAGCCCGGCCCGAGGGCCATCGGGCCAACCCGACCTGAGGGCCTAGGGCTTCAGTGCAGGGCTCTAGATGAGATAGCAATCACTCCAGGCGTGCATCACTCCATCACAGACCCAACTGGGTTTTGCCACCACCGTTGTTTCTGGTCAGCTCTCCGCTCAGCCACTATGAAAACATGAAAATGTACACAATACAGTTTAACCTTTAATGGTTACATAAGATTTTTGTTTTAGTTACTCTTTTTATTGATAGTTGTGTTATTGTTAATTCTTATTTCTTGTCATTCCTTACTTAATAACAAAATAGCAAATGCTGATCTTATAAAGCAAGTGGAAATTAGCATTTTTATGCAAAATGTCTAATTTTTAAAAGTTATTGTTCGACTACTGTTCTTGAATTATCTTAATTCTATTCTTATTACTTGAGTACACAAAACAGAACAACATATCTTCTTACGTTCGTACTCCTGTTTGTCTCATGCTTCAGCAGTTTGCTGCAGTCAGTGTTATTAACTGAAAAATATTAAATAATTACTCGTCTTCACAATCACGTTTTCTTTATTATTGGTCTCTCCATTTGTGCTTCCGTTTCTGATGCATGTTCGTGTTGATACAGCAACCAGCAACGTATTGTACAAATATTCCCAAATAAAACTAATAATGTAAAAAGTTTATCACCTATTTGAAACTGTGGGGAATATTTTTAAAACGTAGAATCAAACAAACTGAAAGAAACCCGTCTACAGCTCGTCCTCCTGCTCACAACCAACAAGCTGCACACAGTTAGCTCATTAAAGGCGATCTAGCTAAAACTGGCAACATAAAATATCATCGTTGGCTTATTTTGGTACGAAGCGGTTAGCTAACGCTTCACAATGCAACAAAATGATGACATTTCATCAACTTACCGGAGAAAATCCTTCCGAAACACCAAAAATGAACTACTTTCCTCTTTATTTCGGGGATTTAATTACTAGGGAGGAATGTGGATCATATGTCCTTAAAACTTGTGCATCCTTACTCCATGGATTATTTATATGTGTGTGTGTGTGTGTGTGTGTGTGTATGTATATATATATATATATATATATATATATATATATATATATATATATATATATATATATATATATATATATATATATATATATATATATATATGAATGGTAGTCCAGAAGGACAAATTAAACTGGGGCCATTAAAGAGTATTACTTGTTTGGTAAAACAAACAAATAATAATGGATATTCATAATACCAGTGGACATGTGTTTCCGTCTTTGAGAGAAGAGAACTGTGTACTTCTCTTGTATCATAGCAACGGACGGAACCGTCTTCAGCCAATCATGTACATGTTTGACTAAGAGTGACAGTGAGACCACCAATCAGAAGCTCCAAAAGGGATTAAGCCCGCCTATATCGCTTTGGATTGTGGGTAATGTAACTGAAACGACAACAAACATCTTTCTAGCTCCAACGTCTGATTTATTTCTGCACACGTTCTTTAAGCAGAAGAGTATGGAAAACGTGCACCAGGCTGCAGAGGAAGATGACCTTTATTCTGGTTACAACGACTTCAACCCGGCGTTTTACTCGGAGGTGCGTGACCCGCTAACTCCCTGCTATTAGCTGCTGGTACTCTAGGCTCGAGGCTGAAGTTAGTTTAGCCTTATACTGTAGGCTTTATTAGCACGAACCACGGTGGTTTGTTTTGGATCATTTGGACATAAATGTGATGATACATTTTCTTAAACCTGTAGTTTGAAAATGACGTGGGCTTCCAGCAAGCAGTTAGAACAACTTACGGAAGAAGACCTCCGGTAAGAAACGTTTGTATTGTTTTTGTGTTCGTCACTAGAGAACCCCTTTTGGACTTGCTGAAGTTAGCTTCCGTTTCCAGCTTCTGATTCGGGAGACGGCTAAAGGGCCATTACACCCAATTTTTCTCTACTCTGACCATCTTTAATCTGCTCTAGCTCAAAACCTTACAACACCCACACTGTTCAAACCTGTTCTAGATTATTCCACTATAATAGCAGATTGCATAAAATTTTGTTTGGGATTTGTAAAACCTTTCCCTGATTTGTGAAACTTCAACAAAGCCAGATTTGTGCGTTTTTTCAGCAGGTACAGCTATAATATCAGATGTTTCCAGTGGTCTGATATGTCTGAACCTAATGGTTAAATGAGAATTGAGGATTGTTTAGAATGACTTGTATGTGTACACTTGTTTACCCACACTCATGGATGATGTTGTGTGTTTATCTCTCCAGATAGGTGGAAAGTTCCCAGGCACTGCCATTGGAGCTCGACCGTTGTTTTCTTCTTCTGGAGTAAGTACAAATATGTAAATGTTTAAAAACCTAATTGACAAAAGCCTACATTAGGTTTAGGAAACAAAGTACAACATCTTCGTAATAAATGACTTTTACACAGAAGAAAGTAATGAAGGCAGCAGGGCTGTGCAGTTTATCAAAGTAGTATTTTGCTTTTGACTTTCAAATGAACACAAAACAGTGTGATTTACATTAGCAAAATAATATAAAAACATTAAATAGACATTTTGTTTAAAGGTGTGGAACACTGAAGAACAAGTTTTAATGATTATTTCTGATTATAATCAGTCACACTGAGTTTTTCATGCAGGCTGAACATGAAAATAGTCTCCTACCTACCTCCTGCAGTAGCTTCTGATAGAAAGTAGACGGTGAAACTCTAGGATTAGAAAATCCTGACAAATCTACATCACATTGTCACTGAGCATTCATGGACTCACCTTGACTCACGACAGGGAAGGCTGTTGTTGATTTAGCGTCCAGGAAACAGCAGAGAATCAGAGCTCCTCCAGGCTTCAGTTATTTGTGGAGATAAAACATCAACGTTGCAAAGCAAACAGATTGAGTGGTGGAGTGGTGTTGCTGTTAGCCAATCAGAGGAGAGATGTCCAAATATCAGGAAATAAGACTCCAAATCCTGTTAAGCTCTCCTCTAATGTGGAATTCTGCTAATTTACATGCTAGGTTGCATCTGAGCCCCCCTCAGGTGTTGTAAGAGCCCGTGTTGCTCTGATGGTGGCCTTCAGCTCTTCTGAATTGTTGGGTCTGGCGTACTGCACCTTCCTCTTCACGTTACCCCATAGATTTTCTGTTTGGTTAAGGTCAGGTGAGCTGCTCTAAAACTTCCTGATAGATGGCTGCGTTGACCTTTGACCTCAGAAAACACAATTGACCAACACAGATTTCACTCAGTTTATGTATATAGCACCAAATCAGGACAAGAGTCGTCTCAAGGCACTTCACAAAGTAAATATTCCAATACAGGTCAGTTCATTAAGCCAACCCATAAGATTGCAGCAGATGACATGACACCCCAAACCTTTACGGACTGTGGAAACTTTACACTGGACCTCAAGCAACGTGGATTCTGGGCCTCTCCTCTCTTCCTCCAGACTCTGAGACCTTGATTTCCAAAGGAAATGCAAAATTTACTTTCACCAGAGAACATAACTTTGGACCAGCCAGCAGCAGTCCAGTCTTTGTTGTCTTTAACCCAGTCGAGACGCCACATCTTGTCCTTCCCTTCACATCTGTATTAATGTGCTTGGTCACAGAGCTCTGTCATCATCCGGCCTCCTTGTACGAGATGTCATTGGTCGTCTTTTGGACATCTTGTCAACTCAGCAGACTGAGAGACCATCTAAAGGGTTTTGCAGGTGTTTTCAGTTAATTAGCTGAGAGTGTGGCACCGGGGGTCTTCAATATTGAACCTTTTCACAATATTCTAATAATCTGAGATACTGGATTTGGGATTTTCATTGGTTGTAATGATCAAAATTATAGGAATAAACATTCTAAATATATCAGTCTATGTGGAATGAATGAACTTAATAAAGAAGTTGGAATTACTGAAATAGATCTACTTTGTCATGATATTCTAATTTAATGACCAACACCTGTATAGTTCCAGCCAAGGATGGCGATGACAGAATCATTTCAATTCAGCTTATTTAGATGGCGCCAAAGCAGGACAAGAGTCGTCTTAAGGGACTTCACAAAGTAAACATTCCAGTCAGTTCAGTTCATTAAGCCAGTCAGTAAAGCGTTTCATCTATAAGGAACCCAGCAGATTGCATTGAGTCACTGGCTGTTTCTCAATATGTATACTTGTCCCAACTTGTGTACTCGCGTCCTTGTGGAACATCATCACCGATGGCCCAAGGACTAAGTATGCATACGTTCGCTCAAAGTTCCTGGATGCGTTCTTGCTCCGCCCCTTGTTTCAAGGATGCATCCTTCTGCAGACTTGGGAAAAGCTAATAACTGTAATGTTTCATATTAGAGATGCAAATAAAACTATATAAAGTTGTCCATTATTGTAAATAATTGTGTGTAACCTGTAAATTTTACTGTGTTTGAGTTTTACTCGTCACGATTCCTAAAAATGCTAATTAGATAACCCACTATCAAAATAAAAGCACCGTAGCTCTGTTGTGATGAGGAATACACATTTTTTTATTCATTAGAGTGTAGGAAATGCTAGTATTTTATGAGTTTTGATTAAAGAGGGCCAAATATAATACTAACACACAACCTCCAGATAGTTTTCCATCAGTTTCATTTTCTAAGCATCAAGGCCCCTAAAAGAACACATTTTTATCTGCACTGGCTTCCTGTTTGGATCTCCAGGCTCCTGGTGAAGCTCTTCACTGCTTTTATAGTCTGTCCACTTTTTTCCCATGTGGCTGATTAATCAAGAAAGTCTAATCTAATTAGCTGATGTCTACGTTATAAGTGTTTGATATATTCCTCATTCTGACCTGAACAAGTCTGATTTTAGGTATGTTTAGTCAATACTGTTTTGAAGATAATAAAATACGTTTTTCTTCTAAACCTTTTCCTGAGATAAATCTTTATTATCACTAAACAACTCAACTTTGCCTCCTGCTGATATAAATCTCTGCCTGTAGGCTACTTCAAATGTGAACCCGGGATATTTAGTGCTAAATAAATAATTCAGCTTAATTTAATAATCATGATTTTAATATTTACCTAAATGGAGCTTACATGTGTGTTTCCTGCAGTCGCGCATGCCTTTGGCCTCTTCAATGGGCAGACCCGTGACTGGAGCTGTGCAGGTGAGGTTTTTGCACTTTAATAACTACCTGGTTTGGTGTTGGGTTTCCATACTTCTGTGCTTTTTGCAGTGCTGCGAGAATAACACTTTTAGGGCTGGGCGATGTGGCCTAAAATCAATATCACGATAAATTTTGGATTTCACCTTGATAACAATAAATGGACAATAACTACAGGTATGTGCAGAAACAAAACTTGTCCCCTAGATGGGGCTGTCACACGTAGTTTGTTGAGTCACATTTTTTACGTGACTCAAGGTGGTACAGCTTCTGAACTCATTTACTGCCAGCCGTTTCCTGATCAATAAAACCCTTCGCTGCCAGCGTTTTTACTGTATTTTAAGAGTCACTGAACGTTGCGCTCTATGATGATGTTGACGCCCAAACTACCAAAACAAAGAGGAGACTCGCCTCTTACATCAGGAAGAATCCACGCGTTTGAGTGTTATCCGTTCTTTCATAATCAGTTGTCGAATTGTGATCAGGAGAAGCTTTTCCGGTACGTGCCTCACTTTTTTTTACAACAGCGGCCCAAAACAATCTCCTAAAACATGGATTTTCTGCTTCCTGATCTTGTGACGTGTGACGTACGCGGATGAAGATCCGCTTTAGAGCTGGGATGTTTGTTCTCACGGTGGGGGGGGCTCGTTCCAACGCCCACACAGTAAAAAACAGCAAAGGACGACTTTAGTCGTCATTGGCAGTGAACGGTTGGATTTAAAATGACGACTTTTGTTGTCAATGGCAGTTAATGAGTTAAAGGAGCATGAACGTTGCCGACCCCACACACATCTTTTCGTTTTTATTATCAAATTTGGGAAAAATTATCTCGATAAGAGTCAGAAATTCCGATGGTACATTTTTTATTTATTACCTGGCCCTAACCCTTAGAGAACTTGTTTGTTTTTAATTATAAGAGAACTGGCTAATGACGTGACGTCTGTGTTCATTGACATGAACACAGATCCTTCCATTAATCATCTACATTTTCTGCTATGAAACACAATATTATAAAGTTCCTGAGGCCAGCTCGTGATACGTTTGTTGTCCATTTGACAGGATGGGCTGGCTCGACCGATGAGTGCTGTCAAAGCCGCCGGTTACTCCTCCACCCTCACACGGGGTAGGTTTAAATCTTTCACATCTGTTGTACTGCATGTCTATTATTTATGGGGGTTTATTTGTGAGTTGTTGGCCATCTGCATTTTCTTTTATACCTGAAGAACAAAATTGCAGAGACTAAACAGAAGCAGGAAGCTGGTTTTGTTCTTCATAAATAAATAAATATGTGTATTTACACAGATGTCTTGTAATAATGCAAAAAGAAGATTTTCTGTTACCATGGGAATTTGTGTTTTCAGGCTCAGCCTTTGACCCTTTGGGCCGGTCCAGGGGCCCTGCACCTCCTCTAGAGGATACGTATGTTTTTTCTTCTGGGGTGTTTTCATTGTTGTTGTTAATTTGTATAGCATGTGATCTAATAGTAATGGCTGTCATTTGACTTACTTTATTATGGAGGTAAACAAAAGAAACAAACATTAATTTGCTCCTCTGATCTAACATGGGAAGTGTGTTTTATGAACGTGCTTAAAAGCAGCTACATGCTGAGCAATAGTTGGCAAACATTTACTATAGCATACACATTTATTTATGAAGCACAGTTTAAAGATAGCCGTCGTCGTCTTCCTCCGCTTATCCGGGTCCGGGTCACGGGGGCAGCATCCCAACTAGGGAGCTCCAGACCGTCCTCTCCCCGGCCTTCTCCACCAGTTCCTCCGGCAAGACCCCAAGGCGTTCCCGGACCAGTTTGGAGATGTAACCTCTCCAACGTGTCCTGGGTCGACCCGGGGGCCTTCTGCCGGCAGGACATGCCCGAAACACCTCCCCGGGGAGGCGTCCAGGAGGCATCCTGACCAGATGCCCAAACCACCTCAACTGACTCCTTTCAATCCGGAGGAGCAGCGGTTCTACTCCGAGCCCCTCCCGAATGTCCGAGCTCCTCACCCTATCTCTAAGGCTGAGCCCGGCCACCCTATGGAGGAAACTTATTTCGACCGCTTGTATCCGCAATCTCGTTCTTTCGGTCATTACCCAAAGCTCATGACCATAGGTGAGGATTGGGACGTAGATCGACCGGTAAATCGAGAGCCTGGCTTTCTGGCTCAGCTCCCTATTCACCACGACAGATCGGCTCAGCGTCCGCATCACTGCAGACGTCAAACCAATCTGCCTGTCGATCTCCCGATCCCTCCTACCCTCACTCGTGAACAAGACCCTGAGATACTTAAACTCCTCCACTTGAAGTAGGACCCCTCTCCCGGCCCGGAGTTGGCAAGCCACCCTTTCCCGATCGAGAACCATGGTCTCAGATTTGGAGGTGCTGATCCTCATCCCAGCCGCTTCACATTCGGCTGCGAACCTACCCAGCAAGTGCTGAAGGTCAGAACTGGATGAAGCTAGGAGGACCACATCGTACGCAAAAAGCAGAGACGAGATTCTCCTGCCACCAAACTCGACACACTCCACACCAGGGCTGCGCTTAGAAATTCTGGTCATAAAGGTAATGAACAGAACCAGTGACAATGGGCAGCCCTGGCAGAGTCCAACCCTCACCACGAACAGGTCCAAGTCACTACCGGCTATGCGGACCAAACTCACGCTCCTCTGGTAAAGGGACTGAATGGCCCTTAACAAAAGGCCACCCACCCCATACTCCTGGAGCGTCCCCCACAGGGTGCCCCTGGGGACACGGTCATAAGCCTTCTCCAAATCCACAAAACACATGTGGATTGGTTGGGCAAACTCCCATGCCCCCTCCATCACCCTTGCAAGGGTATAGAGCTGGTCCACAGTTCCACGGCAAGGACGACAACCACACCGCTCCTCCTCAATCTGAGATTCAACTATCAATCGGACCCTCCTCTCCAGTACCTTGGAGTAGACCTTTCCAGGGAGGCTGAGGAGTGTGATCCCCCTATAGTTGGAACACACCCTCAGGTCACCCTTCTTAAAGATGGGGACCACCACCCCAGTCTGCCACTCCACAGGAACTACCCCCGATGACCACGCAATGTTGCAGAGACGTGTCAACCATGACAGCCCTACACCATCCATAGCCTTAAAACACCCAGGACAAATCTCATCCGCCCCCGGGGCTCCACCGCTGTGTAGTTGTTTGACTACCTCAGCAACTTTTGCCCCAGAGATTGGACAGTCCATCCCCAGGTCTTCTGGCTCTGGCTCCTCCTCGGAATGCGCATAGGTGGGATTGAGGACTTCCTCCAAGTATTCCTTCCACCATCCGACTATAGCCCCAGTTGACGTCAGCAGCTCCCCATCCCCACTGTAAACAGTGTGAGCCAATTGCTGCCTTCCTCTCCTGAGGTGCCGGACAGTTTGCCAGAACCTCTTTCAGGCGCCGGACAGTTTGCCAGAACCTCGATAGTCTTTCTCCATGGCCTCACCAAACTCCTCCCACGCCCGAGATTTTGCCACGGCTGCACCCCGCTTGGCTATCCGGTACCCGTCTGCTGCCTCCGGAGACCCACAGACCAGCCACGCCCTGTAGGCCTCCTTCTTCAGCCTGACGTTTCCCCGAACCTCTGGTGTCCACCAGCGGGTACGGGGGTTGCGACCACAGCTAGTAACAGCCGCCTCAACATTTGCAGAGTGGAACAAGGCCCACTCGGAGTCGATGTCCCCCACTGCTCTCGGGACGCGGTCAAAGCTCTGCCGGAGGTGGGAGTTGAAGACCGTCTTGACAGGTTCTTATGCCAGGCGTTCCCAGCAGACCCTCACTATGCATTTGAGTCTGCCAGGTCTACGCGGCATCTTCCCCTGCCATCTGATCCAACTCACCACCAGGCGGTGATCAGTTGACAGCTCCGCTCCTCTCTTCACTCGGGTGTCCAAAACATACGGCCGCAGGTCAGATGATACGATTACAAAGTCTATCATCGACCTGCGACCTAGGCTGCCCTGGTACCAAGTGTACCGATGGGCATCCTTATGTTCGAACATGGTGTTCGTTATGGCCAAACTGCTGCTTGCACAGAAGTCCAATAACGAAACACCACTCGAGTTCAGATCAGGCGGGCCGTTCCTCCCAGTCACACCCCTCCAGGCCATGCTGTCATTGCCCACGTGAGCATTGAAGTCCCCCAGCAGGACAATGGAGTCCCCAAATGGAGCACTCGTCCCAGGGACTCCAAAAAGGGTGGGTACTCTGAACTGATATTTGGCTCATAAGCACAAACAACAGTCAGGTCCTGTTTCCCGACCCGAAGGCGCAGGGAAGCTACCCTCTCGTCCCCCGGGATGAACCCCAACACACAGGTAGAGTCTTGGGGCTAACAAAAAGCCAATCCCAGCCCTCCGCCTCTCACCCAGAGCAACTCCAGCTAAGGAGAGTGTCCAACCCCTCTCAAGGACTTGGGTTCCAGAGCCAATGCTATGTGTCGAGGTGAGTCCGACTAGATCTAGCCGGTACCGCTCAACCTCTGCCACAAGCTACTGCTTCTTCCCCGCCAGCGAGGTGATGTTCCATGTCCCAATAACTAGTTTCCTAGTCCGGGGATCGGACCGCCAAGGTTCCCGCCTCGGTCTGCCACCCGATCCACACTGCACCGGACCCTTCATGTTCCTCCTGCGGGTGGTGGGTTCACAGTTCGATGAGCCAATGTATCCGGTTCGGGCTGGGCCCGGCTGGGCCCCATGGGCGAAAGCCCGGCCACCAGGCGCTCGCTCACGTGCCCCAACCCCAGGCCTGGCTCCAGGGTGGGACCCCGGTAACCCTCCAGGCCGGGTACTCCGACTCTTTGAATTTACTTCCATGAAAGATTCTGTGAACCGTTCTTTGTCTCACGCTTCACCTAAGACCAATTTGTCATGGGAGAGCCTACCAGGGGCACTAAGTGCCCCAGACAACAAGGCAGCAAGATGTGGAGAAAATGAGAGATAATGTTCAGATGCGCAGATGGAGATCTTTTCTAGTTTCTTTTACCTCCATGATGTTCTCTGCGTAACGTGTAAAATATCTGTCGTTAACAAACTTTCTCACGGCCAAACAAACAAACAAATAAATAATTTGTAACTATTGTAATGGCTCACCCATCACCGAGGGGTGAATAATTCGTCCCATCACCCAAACCTAGAAGGAGCTAAACGCACATGCAGGGGCGGCATGAGAGAAGACACTCCCCGTGATTTGTAGTGAACCTTGGGAACAACCAGCAGCAGGTGATCAGCTGATCGAAGGGGAAGCGTGGGTATGGAGACAGCAGATGCCTTAATCTCAATCAGCACAGAATTGGCGTAATCCAGGCAGGAGGCAATGAACGCGTGAATGATGGACTCAAGACGTGGCTGTTTGAGGATGGATTTAAGACAAGTGATGCGGTGAAGCTTTTGGTTATTGTTGTGTGTTTTGTGGTCTTTCAGGCCTGAAGAGAAGCTCAAGCTCCTGGAGAAGAAAATTAACACCCTGATAGAAGAGAGCTGCATGGCTCAGAGCACAGGAAACCTACAGCTGGTCTGACTCTGACTCAGTGTTCCACTATTGTGTCACCTCGTCTCTGTGGAAATGTAGAGCTGCTGAATCACATTACAATGTGATAACGTTATTGTTCTAACAATATCTTTGTCACGTTCGAACAATATACTGTTATGTTCTTGCTGTAAGAACGTGAAAATTAGGGATGTTCCCATCACGTTTATTTGCTCCCGATTCGATTCTGAGCCATTTGATGTTAAGAATCTTCTGATACCGAGTCCCGAACCGATACTTTATAATGCATTAAGAAAACATTTCTTTAGTTTATTTGCCATAAGCATCTCTTGTTTAGGAAGGACTTTAATAAGAAACGTGTTGATATTAAGAATAAATGTAAAAGTAGCCTTTTTTAGATCGTTTACTCTGCGCGCGGCGCTTTTGAGCAACAGGGATGGCACGGCGTAGGACAGTCAGAAGCAGGGTCACTTTTTTCATAAAACACTTGTGTAGCTGCTGCGTCTGTAAAGGTAGGAAGAGACAGCAGATCGTACCGTGACTCTGGGAGACTGAAGAACTCGACGTTTGCAACGACAGACACTCATCCAGATAAATATGCTGCTACCTTGGCATTCTTACTGTCCGTGGACCAGAGGCGGCGTTAGGCCCGGCTACTTGGGCTCAAGCCCCGGATGTTTAATGAAAAGCCCCCGATCTAAATCGCGGAAGTAACATGCAGTACCAAAGTCCAACAGAGAGGGAGCAGCTGGCAGTAGTTTGTATACAGCCTGCCTGAGCCTCCACCACTGAAGAAGAAGCCCTTCAGCAGCCGGCTTCTTCTACACTCTCTGCCTGAAACGCATGAGTGAAGATGGACATAAGGACGTTTTCTAGACCAAAAGTACGGCGACAGAACCCCAGCTCTGATGAGACTGGTGCTGACTCAGGTTTGTGAGTCTTATTAGAAAATATTTGTTTGTGCTGCTGGTTTGTCTAAAGTTAGCTTACTATCAGGTAAAGTTGTTGGAGAAAGAACGGGAATATTTACTATCATCTCACACTAAACACTAACAGGAACAATACTCTGCCCTAAAAATGCTGAATATGTAGCTTCAGATTAAACATTATGTGGTACAAGATATATATGATGTTGACTAGTGCGTGTCACGTGTGTGTGTGCGCGCATGTGTGTGTTAAGCCCCAGATCTTCTTCAGTCCTAAATCCGCCCCTGCCGTGGACTTTTTTTTTCTTAATGTATTTTTTATTCATGTTGGCTAGCTTTTCCAAATTGTTGCAGTAAAAGGTGGTGCTTCAGAATCATAGTGTTGAACGCAGCACTACCCTTTCCACCTCCATAATTGACAAATTGTGTGTGTGTGTGCGTGTGTGCGTGTGCGTGTGTGCGTGTGTGTGTGTGTGTGTGTGTGTGTGTGTGTGTGTGTGTGTGTGTGTGTGTGTGTGTGTGTGTGTGTGTGTGTGTGTGTGTGTGTGTGTGTGCAGGCTCTTGATAAAGCCAAAGAGGCGCACAGGGAGGAGCGAGCTCTGGTAAAGCAGAGGGAACAGTCGGGAAGTGCGGACCACATTAATTTAGACCTCACCTACTCCGTAAGTCGACTTGCTTCTTTTTTGTCACGTGAAGATAAAAACGAATCAAACTGAAGGTTCATGCAGAATCTTTGTTTCACATTTTATCATTTTTTCTCGTTGGTATGAAAACTTAAAAACCAACATTTTCATTGGTTTAAATGAAGTCAGTGTGTTGTTTTTGTTAACTGCCCCTTTTAGCATGTAACTGAATCTCTATAAGGTGCATACATTATTGGGCACTGACTGAGCTAGAGTTTAACAAACAGATAAAAGTTTTTCTACCAAGGCAAAAAATAAACCAGTCTTATTAGGAAGGCTTGATAATCGTAATGCTGCCTTTGTTGGGGTGAGTCAAGTTTCTCTGGTTCAGAATGCTGACAGGCATCTGCACATCTGAGCTTATTTCACCAGTTTGGACTTCAATTCATTGACTTCCTGTTGTTTTTAGCTAAATTCTTTTTTAGGTATAAATCCTTGACTCTGACCCACAGGGGCTTTAAACTCCTTCACAACGCTTAAGGTCTGCTGACCAGCAGCTTAGTGATGGTAAACTTGATTCTTTTTACTGAATCGAGTTTGAATGAGTCACTCACGGGCTGCATGGTAGCGCAGTGGTTAGCACTGTTGGCTCGCAGCATGAAGGTTGCAGGTTCAAAACTCGGCTGCGGCCTTTCTGGGTAGAGTTGCGTGTTCTCCCCATGCATGCGTGGGTTCCCTCCGGGTACTCCGGTTTCCCCCACAGATCACAACATGCCCTATAGGTTATAAACTGTAAGTCGCCTTAGATAAAAGCGTCTGCTAAATGAATAAACATAATAAACCTAAAATGAATTGGGTTTTTGGAGTCACTGAGTCAACTGCCCAGAGTGCAAAATAAATCAGCATTTTCACTCAAACTTCATTTGCTCCTCTCTACATGTAAATCCTACCGCTAACAGGAGTGTTTGAAAAAGAAAACAATTCATTTTATACACTGAAATCTATTTTTTAAAGTAGTGGTGGGACTGAGGTCATTTATTTTTTCTTTCATCTGCTTATTATCTTTGCAAAACAAAGTGTAGACTGAATATTGTTACATGGCATCAGTCAAGATCAGCTAAGGTGAAGGAGCGACTCTTCTATGGTAAGAGTTTCTGCAGCTGAGTCGGGTCAGTATGTAGTACCACAAGCTTCCACCGGGTGACTCGAATGAGCCGAGACCCGAGAGGAAGGGGGTGAGTGAGCCATCTGCGGAGGAACTGAGTGATTCATTCATGCTACGATTCAGCACTGGACATGGTGAGCTATTTCTCAGGAAGTGAGCTTTGTACTCAGGGTTTTTACATCCAGCCCCACAGCCACAGGCTGTTGTTTTTTCCCACAATGTTAATGATAAGGTACACACACTACCTGGCCAAAAAAATGTCACGACCATAAAAAAAGGTCACACACACTAATATTTTGTTGGACCACCTTTGGCTTTGATTAAGACTCACATCAGCTGTGGCGTTGTTTCGATAACCCTCTGCAACATCACCAGATTTATTTCCATCCAGTGTTGCATTAATGTTTCACCAAGGTGTTGCATTGATGCTGGTAGAGTCTGACTGCTCTACAAAGCCTTCTCCAGAACATCCCAAAAATTCTCAATGGGGTTAAGGTCTGGATTCTGTGGTGGCCAATCCCTGGACCACTTTTCACTATCTTGTCATCTTGGAATATGCCCGTGCCAACAGGGAAGATGGAATAAACTGGTCATTCAGTATAAACCGGTAGTCAGCTGACCTCATTCTTGGAGCACATCCTGTTGCTGAACCTAGACCTGATCAACTGCAGCAACCCCAGATCATAGCCCTGCCCCCACAGGCTTGTGGCACTAGGCAGGATGGGTGCATCACTTCATCTGCCTCTCTTCTTACCCTGTTGCACCATCACTCTGGAACAGGGTCCATCTGAACTCATCAGACCAGTTTTTAATAATGTGCATTTTTGCTGGTGATAGGGGGCAGTAGACATCTAAATTGTATCTGTAAAGAGAGTTACAGTAGTCTAAGCGTGAGGAGATGAAGGTGTGGAGAACTGTCTCAAGTTCAGAGCGGGACAGAATGGGACTCAGCTTAGCAACGTTCCTGAGATGGAAGAAGGAAGAGCCAACAAGAGAACTGACATGAGAATCCAGGGTGAGAGCTGGGTCAAAGGTCACGCCAAGAAGCCTGACAGAAGGTTTGGTGTGAGAAGCAAGCTGACCAAGAGAGTCTCTGACTTTGGGAACCAGCTTGTCTGGGACACAGATGAGGATCTCAGTCTTATCCTCATTCAGCTGAAGAAAGCTCCCACCATCCAGGTTCTGATAGAGTCTAAGCAGGTGTGTAACAGCTGCAGCTTAGACATCTCATGGGGCTTAAAGGAGATGTACAGTTGGATGTCATCTGCATAAAGATGGTAGGAGATTCCTTTGAAGGAGCTCAGGATGTGCTGAAGAGGAAGCAGATAGAGGAGGAAGAGCAGAGGCCCCAGCACAGAACCTTGTGGGACACCATGGGTAAGAGAGGTGGTGGAGGACCTAAACTTGGAGACGGCCACAGAAAAGGAGCGCTCAGAGAGATAAGAGGAGAACCACTCCAGAGCAGATCCTGATAGGCCTACCCAGTCTCTCAGCCTCTCCAGTAGCAGGTGATGGTCAACAGTGTCAAAGGCTGCAGTCAGGTCCAGCAGGATGTTCTCTCTGCTTGATGCCAATGATCTGACACTTCTCAAACAGACTAACATCTTTTCCATGACCACCAGACAGATGTGTCTTTCCACATGGTTGTTTAAGAAAAGAGAAGCCGCTCATTGCACCAGTTGGGTTAAATAACTTGTTGCCAGCCCATGCAGTAATTATCCAGTATGAGGCTCCTACCAATTGGCTTGGTTAAATCCAGGTGGAGACCTTTTGGCCATGCAGTGTTTATTTCTACTAATGAAGTTAGTTTGCTAACAGTAACAGAGAAGAGTCAGTGAATAAGTCTGTTGGGATTGTGAATCGTGATTCTCAAGTATTGACTGGTTCGTTCTTAACTGGAACATCACTACTACTGGTCATTCCTACGCTGTTACTGATGTTTAGCAGTGATCAGGCTTTTGCTGTGGCGGCACCTGAGCTGTAGAATCAGCTGCCGCCTAAGATCAAGCAGGCTTCCTCCTCTTCTGGTTTTAAGGGTCTCCAATTATTTTCATTCACTTCTAACACTGACTGATGCGATACATACGCGTAATTTATTCTTAATATACTTATGTATTTGTATGTATTTTTGTCTCTAGTTGTTTTTACTGTTCAGCACTTTGGTCAACTCTGCTGTGAATGAAGAGCTTTATACAGGAAGTGGATTGGTTGAGATGGTTTCACAGTTTTTTACAGTGTGTTTGTACTCTGGGTCATCGGCCTGTTTTTAAACCACCATTAGACAATAAATCTTGAATCTCTTGGTTTTCACCAGGTTCAGCTCAACCTTGCTAACCAGTACGAAAAGAACGAAATGCACCCAGAGGCTCTGAGCAGCTACAAGGCTATCGTGAAGAACAAGATGTTCAGCAATGCAGGTGAGCCAAAACGCGTTTAGCTGTCAGACCAGACCACAACGTCCTGTTAGGGTTTTAGTATTCCTAATTCAGTTTCAGATCCAAACAAATGGTAAATGGTCTGTAAATGGCCGTCTAGAGTCCTGGAATCCCCCAAGGCACTTTACAACACAATCAGGCATTCACACACGCTGGTGGTGATGTGCTACACTGTAGCTACAGCTGCCCTGGGGTGCACTGACAGAAGCGAGTCTGCCGTACACTGGTCCCTCCGACCATCACCAGCGGGGCAAGTGGGGTTAAGTGTCTTGCCCAAGGACACAACGGCATCGACAGACTGAGAGGGACTCGAACCTGCAACCTTCCGATTACGGGGTGAGCACTTAACTCCTGTGCCACCGTCGCCCCATAACAAAGCCAATGGTCTTAAGTAAAAACAAGTGTTTTCACTTGCCTGTTCTTATTTTATTATAGTTGTGTAGTTTCTGACTAAACTCAGGAGTCTTGTGGTGTTTTGGAAATTCTGCGGCACACGGACGAGGGGACACCAGCTGTGTGTGGTGAGCATCACAAGGTTATGACACCGTGTGGTACAGGAGGAAACAGCAGTTAAAAGTAGGGCTGCTCGATTGTGTCAAAAAGGATAATCACGACTACTTTGACTGAAATTTTGATTTTGATTATTTAAAAATTTTTTTAAATGATTGTTGATTTTATTTATTTATTCAATCATAAAATTGCACAGAGCACAATCAGGACTAAATAAATAAGGAGAAGAAACAAGATGATCACAACAACTCCTGATTTCTAGTGTAAAAAGGCCAATGCACCCAAAGGGTTTGGGCTGTTCAGACCCTAATATCAGACCTATAGTATGCAAACTCTGACTGCACGAATTATGCAGTGAATTTATATTTAAAAAAACATGTAAACATATATGTTTTAGTGACATTTACAAAAAGTTGCATAAGAATAATTTAATTGTGTCCAGCGAAGCTGCAGGGGAGTGCACAGTAGCAACGTGTCACTCAGAGAGACGAATTATTATTTATCAGAACTTATTTCTAAATTGTTTCTAAACTATTTATTTACAGGTCCCATCAGTTAATAAAAAAATGTCCCAGGCACAGCGATTGGAGGTGTGCTGCAACCCAGTCTCTCAGCAATCATGGGCAAACTGCGTGTTTAGCGTGCACGTGTCCCGTGTTTTAGCGTCTCAGGAGCCCGCGAGTACATTGTGTGACACTCAGCTCACAGGCTGAGTGATTTCCTGACCTGCAGGAAATGTGGACGACAGTTATCCAGAAAGTAGCTAAGGGTTACCAGAAATGTTTCTAGGTTGTTCGCTAGGTACTTTAGGATTTAAAAGGTCAGGGAGGGGGTCTGAAAAGCTGCTAGAAATAGCGACAAAGTTGCTAAGTTGGCAACACTGTGGGAGGAGCGCTTGATTTGCTGCCCGCTCTAATTACACAACACATTTTGTGTGATTACACACAGAAGTACACACCAGCATTGTCACACACAGTTCCCCTCCCTGCTGCTGCCTCTGCTCAGTCGGTGCTTCTCCTCCAGCCACGTGTGCCCCGCAGCCACGCATCATTTAAGTCGTTGTCCAGAAACGTTTGTTTCTGGACATGTGGGACAGATGTTTTCCTTTTTTATTCTGTCATGAGACTTCACCTGCCACGATGTGGGTGGTTTATCTACTAGAACTGGCTGTTAACCATTGCCATCAGCGTATTTTAGCAAGTGGAAACCTGTAAAATCTTGAGTTTACTGTCCTTCTTTTGTCTACTGGTGCAGCTCCATGTGTGTTAACCATGTTGATGGATTTAATTTTGCTGCTGTTTAGCTCTGTTTATTGACAACTAACAGATAAACCCAGCTTTGGTCAACAGGCAGGTGTCGGCCTTTTGCCCTGCAGCCAGGGGCTAGGGGGCGGGGCGTGGGCGTGTGACATCACGCTTCAAGTGAGTGCGAAGAAGACAAAACCTAGTGCTCTTTTTGTTTCCCATCTCCAGGCCGTCTGAAAGTCAACATGGGAAACATCTACTACAAACAGAAAAACTACCATAAAGCAATTAAGTTCTACCGCATGGCTTTGGATCAGATCTCCAACGCTCACAAGGACATGAGGAGCAAGATCAAGCACAGTATTGCTGTGGTCTTTATTGCTATGGGCCAGTATTCAGACGCCATAACATCCCTCGAGGACATCATGAGTGAGACGCCCAACATAACGGCAGGCTTCAACCTCATCCTGTGCTACCACGCTGCTGGAGACAGGGAGAAGATGAAGAAGGCCTTTCAGAAGCTCATCTCTGTTCCTTTGGGTATCAGCGATGAGGACAAGTACATCCCACCAAATGTGAGTTTTAGCAGTATGCACTAGTAAAGGTATGTCTAGTGACTCTATTCATGCATGATGAAAGGTCAGTTTATTTACCAGATTTTGCTTATTTGGGGTCCGGGTTGTGGGGATAGCAGTTTCAGCAGAGAGGCCCAAACATCTCTCTCTCTCACCAACTCCTCTGTAGCATCCTTGGTGTTCCCTGGCCAGTAGAGGTGTGCTGATTCACCATTTAGTTGAGACATTGAGATATGACATGTTCCACTTCAAAACTGATGTGTAAACATTCATTAATGATTACAAATAATTGCTAAAAACAGCTGCAAAGTGTGACAGGAACATAAAAGTTGCGTGTGCCACCCAGACACCCAGTAGTTTTGCTCCTACCGAGTCATCATGTTTAGAATAGAAGCCTCCTAAGTGGGGAGGTGGCTAAAGATGCTTTTAAATTAAATACAATGGTTCTTTTTGTCTGTTTTAAAACTCGTATAGCTATGAAAATAGCTCGTTTATGTGTTTTGCAGTTATTCCCCTGATAACACCGAGCTCCTAATACCTCTCCCTTTTGTTCTTTTAGGATGACACCAGCTCAAAGATGGTTATTGAGGCCATCAAGAATGACAAGCTCTCCCAAATGGAGAGAGATTTGTAAGATAAATTACACACAGACCTTATTTCACTGTGCTTTGTTTGTAATTGTTTCTGTTTTTATAGGAAAGCCCGGGCTGAGAAGTACATTACGACTGCAGCTAAGCTCATTTGCCCAGCTATGGACGCTTCATTTGCGAGTGAATTTGACTGGTCTGTATCTGCTGTATTTTTTGTCCCTCAGATAGAGCTCAGAATGGTACATTAGTCTTACTTTGTGTTGTTATTTAAAATATGTTTTAAGAAATTAGAAGTACTAGCAGCTTGCCATAGTTTTCATTTACTCAACAAAAGCTAACTTTACTTGCTAGCAGTTAAAATGGAACTGCCTTTTGAAAAGCTGCTTTCCTACTCAGCTGGTCTGTGTTTTCATAAGTGATTTAATGTGGGTCTGTACGTTTTATGGCGATGTTTAGGTGTGTTGACATGGTGAAGAATTCTCAGTATGTTCAGCTAGCCAATGATCTGGAGTTCCACAAAGCCATGACATGCCTCCGACAGAAGGATCACAATCAGGTGAGTGTTGGTGCTGCACAGTGGAGTTGTTGGCAGGCATCTTAGCTTCAGACTTGGTCAGTTCTAGTCTACGTTTTTGTTTCTAGTTTACAAAAATAGTCTTTAACAAATGAATGTTGTTAAAGAGCAAGTCACTCCAAATCAACATTTTTTTCCTGATAAACTATATAAATGGGTGTCTGATCGTGCTGCAGACACATGTAGTCAATAATTCGGCACTTTAGTGCATCTTAGTTAAAATGAAACATTCTGCCTAAAACTGTCAGCGTTGCACCGTCGTCAGGTAAAAACTCAGCACTGCATTTGAATTTAAATCTGCCGTCGCTATTGGCTAAGAGGTACACTGTGATGTTAGATGGTACATTAAGATGTCACAATGTCGTGAGTGTGTGTGTATTTGTTAGCGGCTCCGCCCTCTCGGTCTGCTAGGCAACAGCATTTGTTGCATTTTTCAAACAGGAAGTGGGAGTTGAGTAAGAATCTGGTAGGGGGTGACTTGCTCTTTAATGTGAGACGTGTACTCTGAGCTACTGGAGTGAGTTCCATACCAGCATCAGTAAATTTAAGGCTACGGGGCACAATCTTAGCAGCCCCAGATTTTGGAAAACAATAAATATTTTTTACTTTATTGATAATCAAAACAATGTATACAATTTATTGATGCAGATCTATGCAGCATTCAGTAGATTTTCACAAAGAAATGTATGATTTTCATTTCTTAAAAGAATGGACTCTTAGGGAGCATGCAGAGTATTCTACACAATATTTAAATAGAACTAAAAATGTGTTTGTTTTATTTATTGAGTTATCAGACCTCCAACTTAGATGGCTGGAACAGTCACATGACAGTTATGTAGGGATCCTTTTGTAACAGATTGAAAGGTCCAAGTGAGTGGTCCGGTTCCGTTGGGGGTGGGGGGGTGGGGGGGGTGAGTAAATGATGTTTTATATAGCGATTCTCAAGATAAAATCACAAGATGCTTCACAAAAACAAAATTAGAATATAAAAAAGATAAAAAAAAAACAATTAGAAATATTTTTTCAATGAGAAAATAAATTGTGTTAAAAAAGTAAGGATGGGAAGACAGAAAATTAATAGTAAAGAGGGAAGTCAGTAAAACCCGGGAAAGGCGGAATAAGAGCAATTCAATTTTATTTATATAGCACCAAATCACGACAAGAGTCGTCTCAAGGACCTTCACATAGTAAACATTCCAGTACAGGTCAGGTCATTAAGCCAATCAGAAAAATGTTTCCTATTTAAGGAACCCAGCAAACAAGTATGGTAGAGTGGACCGGTTTGCAACCACTCCTTAGTAAACGACACATGACAGACCACCAAGAGTGTACCAAAGGCACCTGAAAAACCAGGAGACACACAATTCTCTGGTCTGATGAGACAAAGCCTGAACTTTGTGAATACCAGGTGATACGTTTAGAGCACGTGTCAGATACAAGGCCCGTGGGCCGCGCAGAGCATTTTCATGTGGCCTGCCAGATAAATATCAAAAATATATTAAAACTGACCCGCTGGTCGATTTTACAGCAAATACTACAACTCCCACGATGCTTTGTGGCGTTAGCACGGAGCCAAACCGCCCCCTCCTTTGTGTTTTTTCCAGCGTCTGCTGCCGGTGTCTGCAGCTCCGCTGTCTCGGACAAACTAAGCACTCCTCTCTCTCAGCGCCGAGTTTACTCAGCTATTTGCCGACGTTGAAGCCCAGAAACGGAGATTTTAACTGCTCAGTAATCTGTTCACGACTGAAAGAGAAAGTTTTCCAACTAACTTCCAGACAGAGCTGATATAACTCCAGCGAGCAGCGACACGCTCAAGCCAGCATGACGCTGTGGCTGCTGTAGTTTTTATTTTTCCTCTGGTGAGCATCACAGTAAACCAGTGGAGCAAACTGAGCTTTAAATATGTTGGTTTGATGCTCTTTTTCTGCTCCAAAACATGAAAGTTAACAGGTGAGATGTTGCATTTTCATTTAAGATAAAATGATATTTTTATGTTGTTGTTGGCCCGTGAGAAAAGATTTAACCTACAGTAAACAGGAAGTGGAAAGGCTGCAGATAGATAAATAGAATAGAAAATCCCTTTATTGTTCCTCAGTGGGGAGCATTGATGACACGTATTACAGGAGAAAAAAGGAGAATAAAAAATAAGAAAAATGAATAAACAAGAAAACATAAATCCTGAATAGATTTATAAAATGATGATTATACCACAAGTAATGAATACCACTGATGCCTTTATTTAAAACTGACTTGCTCGTGTGTCATTTGGTTATTCCACATTCAGTATTAATGCAGAAATATGTTTGTTTCCTAATTAAAAGGTTCAAAATTGCATTTATGTTGATAAAGAAAATGTGCAAATTTGCCGTCACTTTTTCAAAAATTATTAAGTTTGGCCCTCGACTCCGTCCCAGAGTTTCATTTCGGCCCCGTGTGAGTTTGAGTTTGACACCCCTGGTTTAGAGGAAAACATCCCAATAGTGAAGCATGGTGGTGTTTAAAAGAGGAAAGGGCCAAACTGACCAAAGACAGAGATGCCAAGGTTGTGGCATCGTGTTCAAAAGGACTTGAGGGTGTAATGGCTGTGAATGCTTAACGTACATGTTAGTTCTCCGTTTTTCTGATTCTGAATACATCTGTGAAAATCTCACTCCTTTCCAGGTGCACTGTGTTACTGAACCTGGCTCTGGCTGCAGAATTCGTAATCACATATTTATGTTTTCCTTAGAAAATTTCATGAATGTTTTTAGTCATTTGTAAAGTGCTTTCTTTTCCATTCTTAAAAAAATAAAAATTTATTTTATGCTTATTTCTGATTATAATCAGTCACCCTGAGTTTTTCATGCAGGCTGAACATGAAAATAGTCTCCTACACCTACCTCGTGCATTAGCTTTTGATAGAAAATAGACGGTGAAACTCTAGGATTAGAAAATCCTGACAGATCTATGTCACCCTGTCACTGACATTCATGGACTCACCCATCTTGACTCACAACAGGGAAGGCTGTTATTGGTTTAGCGTCCAGGAAACAGCAGAGCACGTTTCTACTAGTACAAGCTAACCGTTAGCATTAGCAACTCCACCACACAGAAGACCTCCTCCAGGATTGTGTTATTTGTGGAGATAAAACATAAACGTTGCAAGGCAATGAGAGAGTCGCATTGCTGTTACCCAATCTGAGGCGAGATGTCCAATCAGGAAATAAGAGTTGTGTTGTGCCACTCTCTGCTGCAGCAGACTTGTCCGTGACGATCGAAGCCCTTGTGGGCTTTTTTTGACCCGATTACGACAAGCAAGGAATTCATTCTTACTGGAGACAAGTGTCTCACGCCTTTAAAAGTACACTGCTCACAAAAATTAAAGGAACACCTTAAAGAAACACATCAGATACATCAGATCTCAGTATGAAGTTGGATATCTATACAAATAACGGCAGGGCAATGTCTTAGGAACCAAAGGATGCCGAGTCTTTTACTGGAAATAAAAGTTATCAGCCTACAGAGGGCTCAGTTGTGTAGACACCCTAAAATCGGAGTGAGATGAAGACGTGGCAGGCTAGTCCGTTATTTCAAAAACTTTATTTCTGCAACTCTAATTGCTTTTCAGCATCTTGTGTGGCCCCACGAGCGTGTGTGCATGCTTGACAACGTCGGGGTTCCTAATGAGACAACGGATGGTGTCTCGTGGCATTTCCTCCCAGATCTGTGTGAGGGCGTCCCTGAGCTCTTGTACAGTCTGAGGAGCAACCTGGCGCCGCCTAATGGACCGGAACATAACATCCCACAGATGTTCTATTGGGTTTAAGTCAGGGCATCGTGAAGGCCATTCAACTGTTTCAGTTCCTTCATCCTGCAGGTACTGCCTGCATACTCTTGCCACATGAGGCCAGGCATTGTCGTGCATCAGGAGAAAACCAGAACCTACTGCATCAGCGTAGGGTCTGACAAAGGGTTCAAGGATTTCATCTCCATACCTTATGGCAGTCAGAGCACCATTTAGGCAGTAGAGGTCTGTGCGTCCCTCCATGGATACGCCTCCCCAGACCGTCACTGACCCCCCACCAAACCTGTCATGTTGAACGACGTTGCAGGCAGCATAACGATCTCCTTGTCCTCTCCAGACTCTTTCACGTCTATCACAGGTGCTCAGGGTGAACCTGCTCTCGTCTGTAAAAAGTACAGGGCGCCAGTGGCGGACTTCCCGGTTCTGGTGTTCTTGAGCAAATGCCAGTCGAGCTCTACGGTGCTGGGCAGTGACACATGGCCCACTACAGGACGTCGGGCCCTCAGGCCATCTTCATGAAGTCTGTTCCTGATTGTCTGGGTAGAGACGTTCACACCAGTGGCCCTCTGGAGGTCATTCTGTAGGGCACGAGCAGTGCTCAGCCTGTTCCACCTTGCACAAAGGACCAGGTATCGGTCCTGCTGATGGGTTGTGGACCTTCTACGGCGCTGTCCAGCTCTCCCAGAATAACCGCCAGTCTCCTGAAATCTCCTCCATGTTCTGGAGATTGTGCTGGGAGACACCTTAAACCTTCTTGCTGCAGCACGTGTGGATGTGCCATCCTGGAGAAGTTGGACAACCTGTGCACCTTCTGTAGGGTTAAGGCATCGCCTCATACCGCCAGCAGGGGGCCAAAACCAGCACGAGTGGAAAACCAGCCGAAAGAGATCAAGAGGGAGAAACGTGACCTCTACATGTTGAACCAGTCCTGTTGTGAGGGTTTTGTAATTGTTGCCCCTTTAGTGCACCTGTCGTTACGTCCATGAACGCCAGTACAGCTGACAGTGATTAACAATGACCTCAGCTGCTTAATCAACCAGGAAATTATCAGACAGGTTTAACTGATTTCATGCCAGGCCCAATAAAAAAGTGTTCCTTTCATTCTTGTGAGCGGTGTATTATAGTCTTACACAACAGGTCATCTGTAACTGCTGCTTAGTCAGAGCAGTACTGAACTCAACATGTTCCTTTCTCATTACACCCCCTTTCCTCCCCATGTGCATGCCTAAGGTCGAGGTATGTTTCCATCATATTTGTCTTCTTGACTTATGTGTTACAAGCTCTGCTTGCTGTTTTCCAAATAGTGTCACTACCAGCAGAACATCAGGAGACAGAAAGGAAAAGCTTTATCCAAGAGTTTAGCAGCTCTAAAGGCAGGGTGTTTATAATTAGTGAATATGCTTGAATTTTACTGTGGGATTTTCAAGGCTTTTAAATTAATTTGATTTTTGAAAAAGTGCAAGAAACTAACTGGAAATGTTTCATATAACCAGACCTGATTAAAGCTGGTGCTCACTAAAGCCACCGATACACAGTAAGATGTGTGCTAGCAGCTAGTACCGCCAGGTATTAGCTGTGTGTTAGATAGTGTTAATGACTAATGAGTTGGTTTTATGTAACTAACTAACTAACCTGCTGCTGCATAAAATCACTTCCCTCACATTATCCTGGTTTGTGTCAGGCCAAGGAGATACTGAAGACATTTGAGAAGAAGGACAGCAAAATGAAAAGTGCCGCAGCCACTAATCTCTCTTTCATTTACTTCCAGGTAAGTTAACTTTATTTATGTAGCACTAGAATCACAACGTGCTTCACATCGATCAAAGCAAAATTAAACTAAGTCATAAAATCATAATGATCTCTAATCTAGAAAAAGATTAACATCAGAAAAAATAAAGTCATGAAATTATACAATTTCATAAACGGATAAAAGATGATTACAAGTTTGAGTTAAAAATAATGAAATAAAAGATTTTGTCATGATCACAGGAAGCTTCCTGAGCCGCAGGAAAGAATCACAAGCAGGACGTAAGAAATAAGAAAAATGTTTTATCAAAGGGAAAATAAACAAACTGAGGACGCAGCTCCAAACGGGTGCTGGAAAAACAAACGGGAACTAAGGGCGCAACTTCAGCGAAGCAGGAACTGGGCTGGTGTCTAAAAGTGGAGAGCACACAGGGTTAAAACCAGGAACGGGAGAAGAAGAAGACATTTCTGTAGCGCCTCTCCAGATAAAAGTCACGAGGCGCTTCACAAAAACTAAAAATGTAAAAATATAAAAAAATAATTTAGAAAATTGTTAAAAATATATTTAAAATGAGCAAAAAATAGAAAATTGTGATTAAAAATGTAAAGAAAGAAAGAGAGAGCGTGAATAGGAAAGAGGGAAACCAGTGGATCCTGAGGAAGGTGGAATAGGTGGGGAGAGCAGAATAAAGAGAGAGAGGTGAAGAAGGTCATACAAAAGCCAGCTTGAACAAGTGAGTCTTCAGGAGACCACAGCACAGTAGAACGGGTCCTCACGCCCGACTTTCATCAGCTGCAGTTCAAAGGAAGCAAAGCGACCAGAGGTTGTAGAGCTACATGAAAGACGGTCTCTGAAAACAACAGCTAGGCCTCCACCACGACCAGAACCGCGGGGCTGGCTAAGAGAGAACCCGATGATAACAGAGGGAAGGGGAATCTTACCGAGCCAGAACCGAGGATGGATGTGAGGAGAGGGTAGGTCAGGTCTGGTCGATGGTCGAGAGGGATGAGGCAGGAGATATGTGGCTGACGGGTATCCAGGGCAGGTGGCCAGGGGAGATGAGTGATGATGTTGAAACACATGCTCCAGGGAAGCAGAAACTCAGGCAGAGATCTGGAGGCAGGACAGGTAGTGTAACACAGGACAAGAGTGCAGAATTTTACTTGAGTTCAGGACGAGGCTAGAAGCTACCCAGGTGAGAGTATCAACCGGCGCCGGAGTGTGGAAACACCACTCCTTAAGTCCCCTGGCCTTGCTGACGGAAATTCAGCTGCAGCTGAGGCTCTCCGACACGCCCACCAGCAAAGAGACTCAGAGGGACAAAACAGCAGAGCCGTGACAGATTTAGGTAAACGCAGCTTTAAATAAAAGGTCTTAGCTGTTTTGTGTCCAGACTGTCAAGGATAAAGGAAGATCAGTCCAACAGTCTGGAAGGAGCGATCACCTCGACTTTTATATCTGGTGTTTGGAACTTCTAGAAGGTTCTGGTGTGTGAAAGTGTTATTTCAGCTACTAAAAATTAACACAAAAAAATAGACACTTATGACAAATATACAACTGAAATGAAGAGTTGGATGTTTTTTTAAAATGAAATTAAAATGACATTTACTTGCAGAGATCATTAAAGCTGTGGGATGGCTAATGTAACTTTATTTTCCTTCCCACATTTCACTTCATGCAGGAGAAGGACTTCGACCAGGCCGACAAGTATGCTGACCTAGCCATGAGTGCTGACCATTACAACCCAGCAGCCCTCACCAACAAGGGAAACACGGTGTTTGTCAAACAGGATTATGAAAAGGCTGCAGAGTTCTACAAGGAAGCTCTAAGGAATGATTCCTTATGCACAGAGAGCCTTCATAACCTAGGTGACACTTCAGTTTAGCAGTTCTATTTCAAATTGGTGCTGTATTTGTTATGATCAGACTTGGAGACCCGTGAGGACAACCAGACACAGTAAGCGCATTAAGTCTTTTATTTACAGAGAAGTAGCGTTACCAGAGACTGATGGGGCTGAGGCAGGGCGGTGAGGAGGCGTGGGTCAGAGCCAGAGAGATCTGTAATAAACACAAGGGGAAGGCGAGAGGCAAAATCCAGAGACGGGTCGGCGTTCGGTAAACCAGCTAGACTGAGAGGCAGAGTCATAGACAGGGAGCAGACAAGAGGCTAGGTCGAGAAGCAGATCCAAGGTCCGTATGCCAGGCAGGCTTGTAATCAAAGCAACAGGATCCAAACGGGTGAGACAAGGTGGAAGGTCTGTGAGACAAAACAAGTTCAGGATACGTGGTTCAGGCAATACAGAAATGCTGGAGAATTTACTTGCTTTGGGCGTTCAATAACCTGGCGCTGGCTTGGTGTTGGTCCAACAGATCTATGGAGAGCGTTGCAGGTGGATCTGATGAGGAGTTAATCTGAGACAAGTGGTTTGGATGAGGTTGATGGTGAGCTGGTAGTGGTTGCTGGGGAAATGGAGCTTGGCTTGAGCTATTTCGGAACATCATAGCAACCTCCAGGAAGAGGTGGAGATCATTGATGAGTAGATGGGTGTGTGGGATTGCTCTCTGGATAAAAGAGGTCTTTCACTGAAAAAACATGTTTAATGATTATTTCTGAACATAACTGGTCACTGAGTGTTTCATGCAGACTGAACATGAAATTGTCTCCTGCATCAGCTTCTTAAACAAAATAGATGGTGAATCTCTAGAATTAGAAAAGCCTGACAGATCTACGTCACACTGTCACTTTCATGGACTCACCATCTTAACTCAGAACGTGGAAGGCTGTTGTTAGTTTAGCGTCCAGGAAACAGCAGAGAAAGTCTCGGCTAGTATAAGCTAACCATTAGCATTAGCAACTCCACTAATAGCAGAACTCCTCCAGGATTGTTACTAATGAAGATAAAATATCAACGTTGCAGAGCAGAGTCAGTGGTAGAGTCGCGTAGTTGATAGCTAATCAGACAACATGTTCAAGTATCAAGGAGTGAAGCCTAATCTATACTTCTGCGTCGGGACGGGCATACGCTGTGTCAGCAACGGGCTTGTGGAGGAAGACGAAGACATGCCCCAAATTGTAACGGTTTGTCAAAAACAGAAAGTTTTTTGCTGAGACTGCAAGCTTGTGATTGGTCTGGTCACTGCTTCCTGTTTTTATCCTTCAACACTACGTCAGCATGTCGACAGCATCGTCTTTGCCGCTTCAAAAGATAGAGATATTTAGCGGCAGACACGGAACATTGAAAAGTCTGAAAAATGTATTATCACTAAATGTGATTCAGTAGAAGTCTTACTTGGTCTGCGTTGTGCCTGAAAAAGTTCATTGAACGATCGTTCGTTGTTTTGGTGAACGTGAACTGAACTCGTTCGTATTTTGCCTTACAAACTTTAAATTGAGTGTGTTTGTTCTGACGTGCGTTAACAGGTTTATGAATGTGTTCTTTCACCGTTATTTACTTTATAAATAGTAGAACCTACAAATGCAGCCACCATAGGCACTAGGGGTTAGTGCGCCATTTACCATTCTATGCCTATGCTATTTGGAGGACGGACATCATGCGTTCTTTTTACCTCGGAAAATATACAATTGTACATAACATTGATTTTAGACGCACCCTTAAAATTTTAACCTGTGAAATAAACACGTTTCCATCAAAGCTACTAAGGAGCTGCTATATTCCACCTCAAAGTGGAATTAAAACACATTCTCTGACTTCGGGAGGGTTCCAGTTCATTATTTCTACTTGGAAGATGAAATTTACGAGTATGGAATTAACTGGAATGAACCGGGGAAAAACAAACCTGAAAATACTAGACTCAGAGTCGCAGCGGTAATATTTAACTATTTGTTTATTTATTAAATCATTTGGAGCTGATTGCTGGTCTTTATGACCCAAACTCTATATTTTTTTCTTTTTCTTTGGGCAAAGAAGTTAGAAAATTAACAGAATTTGAGAAGTCCCTTAATTTGAAGATAATTCAATATTTAGCTCTCTGAATATTAAAATTCGAGGTACGTCCTTGTCTCCTATCTCAGTCTGGTTCTTCCCTCTGGTTGTTTAATGATTCACCTTTTTATGAAAAGCACTCAGTTTTTCCTCATGTTATTGACTATATATATATATATATATATATATATATATATATATATATATATATATATATATATATATATATATATATATATATATATACAGGTGCTGGCCAGTAAATTAGAATATCATCAAAAGGTTGAAAATATTTCAGTAATTCCATTCAAAACGTGAAACTTGTACATTATATTCATGCAATGCACACAGACCAATGTATTTCCAATGTTCATTACATTTAAATTTGATATTCATAAGTGACAACTAATGAAAACTCCAAATTTGGTATCTCAAAAAATTAGAATATTCTGAAAAGGCTGAATATAGAAGACACCTGCTGCCACTCTAATCAGCTGATTTACTCAAAACACCTGCAAAGGCCTTTAAAAGGTCCCTCAGTCTTGTTTTGAAGGCACCACAATCATGGGGAAGACTTCTGACTTAACAGCTGTCCAAAAGACAATCATTGACACCTTGCACAAGGAGGGCAAGACACAAAAGGTGATTGCTAAAGAAGCTGGCTGTTCGCAGAGCTCTGTGTCCAAGCACATTAACAGACAGGCGAAGGGACGGAAAAAATGTGGTAGAAAAAAGTGTACAAGCTCTAGGGATAACCGCACCCTGCAGAGAATTGTGACGACAAACCCATTCAAAAATGTGGGGGAGATCCACAAAGAGTGGACTGCAGCTGGAGTCAGCGCTTCAAGAACCACCACGAGGAGACTCATGAAAGACATGGGATTCAGGTGTCGCATTCCGTGTGTCAAGCCACTCTTGAACAAGAAACAGCGCAAGAAGCGTCTCGCCTGGGCCAAGGACAAAAAGGACTGGACTGATGCTGAGTGGTCCAAAGTTATGTTTTCTGATGAAAGCAAGTTCTGCATTTCCTTTGGAAATCAAGGACCCAGAGTCTGGAGGAAGAGCGGAGAAGCACAGAATCCACGTTGCATGAGGTCCAGTGTACAGTTTCCACCGTCAGTGATGGTGTGGGGTGCCATGTCATCTGCCGGCGTTGGCCCACTCTGTTTCCTGAGGTCCAGGGTCAATGCAGCCGTCTACCAGGAAGTTTTAGAGCACTTCATGCTTCCTGCTGCTGACCAACTTTATGGGGATGCAGACTTCACCTTTCAACAGGACTTGGCACCTGCACACAGTGCCAAAACCACCAGCACCTGGTTCAAGGACCATGGTATCCCTGTCCTTGATTGGCCAGCAAACTCGCCTGACCTTAACCCCATAGAAAATCTATGGGGTATTGTGAAGCGGAGGATGCAATACGCTAGACCCAACAATGCAGAGGAGCTGAAGACGACTATCAGAGCAACCTGGGCTCTCATAACACCTGAGCAGTGCCACAGACTGATCGAGTCCATGCCACGCCGCATTACTGCAGTTATTGAGGCAAAAGGAGCCCCGACTAAGTATTGAGTGCTATACATGCACATTCTTTTCATGTTCATTCTTTTCAGTTGGCCAACATTAGAGAAACAAACATTTTTTTCATTGGCCTTTAGAATATTCTAATTTTCTGAGATACCAGATTTGATGTTTTCATTGGTTGTCACCTATAAATATCAAAATTAAACGTAATAAACATCGGAAATACATTGGTCTGTGTGCATTGCATGAATATAATGTACAAGTTTCACGTTTTGAATGGAATTACTGAAATATTTTCAACCTTTTGATGATATTCTAATTTACTGGCCAGCACCTGTATATATATATATATATATATATATATATATATATATATATATATATATATATATATATATATATGATCTAGTTTGTTTTTGGAACAGTGAACTTAGTTCGAAGTGTTTTAATGATGAACTAAAAAAATGAACTAGTTTGTTGTCAAATGAACGAACTGAACGTTGAACTAGGTCGTTTTTAAAACGAACTTTCCCAACACCATATTTGGTTGCTCGGTCTTTTAGAGGCTAATAAGGAGCCCGGATCTCCTCCCCTTCGGTCAGCTCAGGGGTCCCTGAATGGAGCTATAAAAGTTATTTTCTAATCTGCTTTGCCTTACGCTCTAACTCACACATATGTTGTATTTCAGTTTAAATGAAAAGTAATAATGTGAGTTTCGACTAAATCTGTCACCTACTTTGAGATTTATTAGCTTGTAAATATTCGTAAATAAAAAGACTACAAATCAGACGCGTCATGTATGACGTCATATCCGAATCTCTTCTCCCCAGCGCGGCTGCTACTTACCACATGACCAGATTTATAGTGGTTTTCTCCACGTTTAATGCTACTTCTGTCATCCTGGAAGTGAAGCTCGCTAAACTACTCTTCTTCTCCGTGCCTGGTTCGATGATGTCAATTTAATGAGAAGAACATTTGTAGTTCTGGAATAATTTTACTCAAAACCTAAAATAACTTTGTTCCCTTGTTGAAACATAAGCAGCAAAATGTGGATCACTCATGGACATCAAATGTGAAATCCATGACACAAATTACATGGGATCAGAAAATAACTTTAATCTTCTCATAGACTCCCATAAATGGTTTTTGGGCAGTTGGGGACCCATGTTCTGGAAGTAGATGTGCGTGACTTAGGCTCCCCATAGTGTTAGCCGTCATCATCATCAGCATTTATTTATATAGCACCTTCTGCTACCTTTGTAGTAGCCCAAGGTGCTGTACACTTTCACGATTAAAAAAGGAAGCAAAAGCACAGTAGAAGAATATTAAAACACTCAGACAATAAAAAAGTTCAATAAGTTAAAATAAAAGTGAACTTTAAAAGTTGTAAGACAATAAAGTCATGAAATCACAATAAAACCAAGACTGACTCAACGGGAAAAGGCCAACTGGTTAAAATGTGTCTTTACACGAGACTGGTGGGATGGTGCCTACCACACAAGCCAAGGCGACACGTTCCATAGGCTAGGGGTCACCACAGAGAATGCACGATCACCCGAGCGTGGCAATCCCAAGAGTTCCCTGTCTCTATCTATGGAGCAGGTCCTTATACACCCGATACTCAACTGGGAGCCAGGGAATTTGGGCAAATATATGCTCCCTCCTCCTAGTACCAGACAAGAATCTCGCCAGTGAGTTCTGACAAGTTGAAGGCGGGCAAGTGCACGTGAGCTCACACCAGCATACATAGTATTACAGTAGTCAAGGTGTGACGATACAAATACACGTCGAACAGTTTCTAAATGGGCTCTCAACAGCATTGGCTTTATCGTAGTGATCCACTGGAGGTGGAAGAAACAAGAACATACAACCATCTAAATGTGTGCATCAAACCTGAGAGCAGCATCAGATTTTACCCCTAGCTTTGTGACAACTGTCGTCACACGAGGGGCTAACGAAGAGAGGTCAACCTCAGGGGCTGTACAAGCAGTCCTGCCAGTGATGATTACTTTTACCTTTTAATTCATCCCAGGTCTGGCCTACAAGAGACTAAACCACCTGGAGGAAGCCCTGGACTGCTTCCTGAAGCTTCATGCCATCTTAAAGAACAGTGATCAGGTCATGTACCAGCTGGCCGATATGTATCCTGCTCATAAGAAATCTTGATGCATTTTTCTCTCCACTAGATTAAAAGTTTCACACTTGTTTTGAGATACTTAATGTGGCCCTAATGGTTTTTATTCAGGTATTCAAAACGGCATCTCTGTTAGCACCATGTCTGCATTTGTTGGTCCTTAATAACCTTGGACTCAGCTACGAGCTGATGGGCGATCGTCAGCAGGCAATCAAGTGGCTGATGCAGGTCATCTGTGTGACCCCGACTGACCCCCATGTCCTGGCCAAACTAGGAAAGCTGCACAATGACGAGGGGGACAAATCTCAGGCTTTGCATTACTATAGTGAGGTATGCAAAATAAACACCTGACACTGTGACTGAACAGAAAGGCGAAGGGATGTTTGTTTGATCTTTTCTGATGACCAAGACGGGAAAAGAAGGTGTCCGAGGAGATTTAACAAACGCTGCACAAATCATTTATTCTGTACTTCCAGGTTCCCAGATTCTCCTGAGTGTTGATAAATAAATGTTTATTTTCACTCAAGAACCGATTTCCTCAGGAACACATCACTAGTGGTGGGTTCAGTGGTGAACCTCATCTCCTTTTGCTTTCAAAATGCCTGAATTCTGAAGCATTTCGGTCCGGTTGAGCTCGTGGTCGTGTTCTAGAAACCAGTTAGTGATGATCTGAGCTTTGTGACACGGTGCATGATCCTGCTGGAAGTAGCATCAGAGGATGGGTCCATGTGGTCATAAAGGGATGGACATGGTCAGCAGCAACACTCAGGTGGGCTGTGGGGTTAAACCAGACACATCAGACCAGGAGAGGTGTTTCCAGTCTTGACTGGTCCAGTTCTGGTGGTCCTGTGGGAATTGTAGCCTCAGGTTCTTGTTAGCTGACAGGAGAGACACCTGCTGTGGTCTTCTGCTGCTGGAGTCCATCTGGAGCAGCGGGTGAGGTCCTGTAGACCTTGGTAGAAACCAGTGACTATTAGAGCTGCTGTCGTGTCATTTAGTTCTGTCAGTTTGGCCGTTCCTCTTGACGTTATCATCCACACAACAGCTGCTGACTGATTTTCTCTTCGCCGTAAGTCCCAGAGATGGCTGTGGACTCAAATCCAAGTAGATCAGCAGACTCTGAAATGCTCTGCCGGTCTGTTCCCCAAAACCACACGTTTAAAATCCCTTAGATCTCCTTTCTTCTTCATGCCCATGCTCAGCTAGAACTTCTACGCGTTGTCGTCACCACATCTACATGCCTAAACACACAGAGTTGCTGTCTTCTTGCTGGCTGGTTAGGTATTTATGTTAACATGTTAATCCGGTGTAACTCATTAAGGGGCCAATGATTGGAAGTGTAAGCAGGTGCATTACACCTTTGTCAAATGAAAATCACATCATGCCAAAAAATATCTGCAGTGTACATCAGCCATCTGCCGCCCTGTTGACCTTTGGCCCACGTTAGTGTAACGTGTCCTTTTCAGTCCTTCAGGTTGTTTCCCTGCAAGATTGATGTGATCGAGTGGCTTGGGGTTCACTACATCGAGAGTCAGTTCTTTGAAAAGGCCACCCAGTACTTTGAAAGAGCCACACTCATACAGTAAGTTTCCACAGTGTGCACGTATGCTGGAGGATTGTGACAGGACTAAGCGGATCAGTGTTGCTGATGCAAACCCATTTGAAGGTTGTTGTTTTTTAAACTCGTTCTACGGTCTCTTCTGGGCTTGAGCCCTACTCAGGAAAGCCGGATGAAATCTGTCTGAGCTAGTAGTTTTGATTTGTTTCAGTGTACAGTACTTTAAACAGGTAGCTCCTTGTTATTTATGAAGTCACCACAGTTCAATGGAACAGTTTATAGCATGTTAGGTTTTTATGATGCACATTGTTCCGTTATACAGATTCTGGCTTAAACGTCACACTTCAACACATAATAAAATTGTACTTGTGTTTTTGTAAACAAGGTCAAATGAAAAGTGGACGTAATTTGTTTAAATCTTGAGAGGGTTTGTAAATTCTGCTCTTGTGAAAATTCAGTATTTTGGGAACAGAATGTCCCCGATGATGAGCGGCACAGCTCCGCTCCGTTAGCTTTATTCTCAGCCAGTGTGTCTCCTTGCTCATCAGGAAACCAAAGTGTTGCCCTAAAAAGACTAGTTGGTTTTCTAATGGCATGTAAACGTGTTAGTCTGGCTGAAGGCCAACTGGTTCTAGTCGAGCTGAATCACCCAGATAGTGTGGTAGCAGTCTGACTACGTTCTGCATGGAAATCAATCAATCAATACTTTATTGATCCCAGAGGGAAATTAGAGTTTCAGTACACACACTTCAGAGATCAGACATACATGGGCAAGACACATGACAAGAATTGGTGACTGTGGTCATTCGCAACCGGAGTCGCTCTACCTGAATGGAGATCAGAGGGTTACATGAGGATATGTTCAGGTGGAGGGAAAAAAAGGCACTTCAGAGTTACCCTCCACCGGGAGGGCAGCTTTGCTCTGCAAAAAACACCTCAAACAAATATGCAACAGATTTCAGACATAACACAACATAACATGAGACTCCAATAGGAAGGTGGGGGGGGCTGGGATCCTGTTTCCCCCAGCGAGAGCAGCCATCTACGGCGCTCATCTACTGAACAGTCACAGGTGGGAGGGAGATCTTGGGAGAAGCAGAGTACATTGACTCCTACAGTTGACGACCTTGCCTGGCTGAAGTCCACCAATCCGTAGGCGGGGGGTGGGGGGATGGGGGGGATAGGTCAGGTTTTCACAATATCTGTCTGCATTCCTTCGTGGGGGTTTTAGTTGCTTGCAGCTCAAGGCTACCAGGGCGTCAGATTCAGATAACAATACTTTGTTTGGGTCAGGCTGAGATCATTTTCCTCTCTGCCTTCAGTCTTTAAACTGATCATTTCCAGTCCTTCAGTGAAGCCAATTTTGGGTTTTTAAACCTGTCCATACCGTCCGGTGACTCTCTCTGGCTGGCTGGCTAGCCTGTATTTGATATAGCGCCTTCTAGAGTCCTGGAACCCCCCAAGGTGCTTTACAACACAATCATTCACACCCTGGTGGTAATGAGCTACATTGTAGAGGACTGACAGAGGTGAGTCTGCCGTACACACACACACACACCAGTCCCTCTGACCACCAGGCAAGTCGAGTTAAGTGTTTTGCCCAAGGAGACAGCGACAGACTGAGTGGGGCTCAAACCTACAACCTTCCGATTACGAGGCGAGCACTCAACTCCTGTGCCATCGCCGAGTACATTAAATATAAGAAATCATGACAGGTGTCCTTCAAATTGTCTAGCTGGCTAGGAGGTTCCATTAAAATGACTTTTATCAAGTATCTAAACAAGATGCCCCGTGCTCTCCATCACAACCCATGCCCAACCAAAAAGTCTACATCATTGTTCTCTGGACAGTTTTAGGGTTATAAAAAACTGTTTAAAATATTGACTTTGCTGTCAGGTCCAAATGAAGCAGGTGTGGTTGTGTAAAGCGGTTTTAATGTTATGGTTGACTGTCTCTTCTCTCCATGTCTTTTAGACCCACCCAGGTGAAATGGCAGCTAATGGAAGCGAGCTGTTACAGAAAGAGCGGTGAGCATGAATCTTGTTTCCTGTTAGCTCATTTACAATGTGAAGTGTCATAAGTCGGTAAAGTTCTTGCCCTCTTTATTTTGTTGCAGGAAACTACCAGAAAGCTCTAGAAACCTACAAAGAGATCCATCGCAAGTTTCCAGAAAATGTGGATTGTAATGTATCTTTGATGTTCTTGAAAAAAGACGTTCAGGCAAACTGCATTTAGAAAAATACAATTGAAAGGTTCAGTCCCCTTTTTCAAGCAACAGATGTCACAGAAAACGTTATAACACCACACAACAGATACTGTGGACCATAAAATATAGTGTTGTCTTATGCTTTTGACCAATTTACACGTTGTTTGTTACTTTTCTGCTATATTTCCAAACGTAACACTCCTAAGTAACCATAAAACAATTTAGTACGCTAGCTAATATGTTATTAGCTAGCGTACTAAATTGATGAAGAACGAAGCTTTCAGGTTTTCTGGTTTATTCCTGTCTTCAGAATCATCACACTCACTGTCACCAACAACCTTCCAGAACCTCAACAGACACCGTTCTTTTCTTTGTGATACAAACACACACGCACACACACACACACTCACACACACACACACACACACACACTCACACACACACACACACTCACACACACACACACTCGTGCCACAGCCGACAGTGAACAGACGCCGTTCACATACAGCAAACCTTCGGAGCCTACCCCGAACCGGACCTCCTCCCACTGAACAGAACATGTTAAGCAACTTCTTACATAAAATTTGCAAACACAAGCAGAGTTGTGTTCCATCAGAGGGCCTTGCTTTGGTTTTGCTTGCTGTTTAACTGCTCTGAGCCAAGATTGTGTGATTTGTTCACAGAGAAGTCATAGCCCTTTAACTTTTACACATTTTGACACCTTACAACCACAAACTTAAAGGTTTTAAAGAAGACGAAGAAAAGATCGTTTTTCAAGATCACTTGTGAGTCGCTTTGGACAAAAGCGTCTGCTAAATACACAAACATAAGATAAAAACCAGAAGGCGCGTCACAAAAACAAAAATGTCAGATATAAAAAATAATTTAGAAAATGATTTAAATATATTTAAAATGGGCAAAAATAGACAATTGTGATTAAAAAAGTTAAGAAAGCGAGAGAGTGAACAGGAAAGAGGGAAACCAGTGGATCCTGAGGAAGGTGGAATAGGTGGGGAGAGCAGAATAAAGAGAGAGAGGTGAAGAAGGTCATACAAAAGCCAGCTTGAACAAGTGAGTCTTCAGCTGCTTTTTAAAGGAGACCACTGAGTCCACTGATCTCAGGCTCAGGGGGAGAGAGGTCCAGAGTCTGGGGGCCACAGCAGCAGATGATCTGTCACCTTTGACCTTTAGCCTGGTGCTGCACAACCAGTAGGCTTCGATCACTGGACCTCAGGGACCTGCTGGGGGTGTAGGGACTAAGAAGATCACCAATGTAAGATGGTGCTTGTCCATGTAAGGCCCTATAGACCAGAACCAGGGGGTCTCATTTATCAAACATGGCGTAGAATCCTTACTAAAACCGTACTTAAACTCAGCAAAAAACAAAAAGTACTTACACCAAGCAGGTGTGTGATCTATCAAACATGGAGTACGCACAGCTGCACGCAATCTCCGCTTCATAAATCAGAAACTACCTAGAAAGGTTCTCAGCTGCTTTTTCGTCACATCCCGCCCTCGCCACGCCCACTTACTGCCATAAATAGTCAATGCAAAGTGCCTTGTGGACCTCATGCATATACATAAGCCGGCTTGTTGCAGCATTTCGATCACGACCGTAGATCAAGGCAGATCAAGGAAGCGCTATTTCACCGAAGCAGAAGTTGAGGTACCTGTGGGTGAGGTGGAGAAATGAAAGGAAGTGCTTTTGCAAAACAATAAGGGAAAATCCACGGAGTGGCACAGCGTTGCTGAAGCCGTCAATGCTGAGTTCTTCAGAGAGATCTGTGGCGGATATAAAAAAAAAGATCCGATCAGGATTCGATCCCCAGACTCCCGGGTGAAAGTCACGCACGCTAACCAGTCAGCCCTACTGGAGGAGCTGCAGAAATCCACAGCTCAGGCGGGACAGTCTGTCCACAAGACAACTAGGTTGTTTCCTCCATAAATATGGCCCATGTAGAAGAATGGTAAGAAGAATGCCTTTGTTGGTAGGAAGACCTAAAACGTCTGGTATGTAGGGATCAGCAAACGTAGAATAAAGTGCTCTGGTCAGACCAAACCTAAGTTGATGTTTTAGTCTGAATGCAAAGGAAAAGTATCACTGCTCATGTCGCTGGACCCCCTATACGGCAAAACCAAAATGCTCCAGAAACGCATCTCCATTCACCATCTCACACTGCACCTTTATTTCGGACTAGTGACCAGCAGCTACCAGTTACTTGTATCCATGAATCTGAGTAAGCCTGTGTGTTTTTAGGTCTGTGTTTCCTGGTGAGGCTGTCCACAGACATGGGTCTAAAGGAGGTCCAGGAATATGCCACTAAGCTGAAGAAGGCAGAGAAGATGAAGGAGATCCGAGAACAGGTGGACGTTCAAATTCTACAGCTAGATTGCTTGTTTTTACAGCCTTGTGGCAAAATGTCATCTAGAAATGTTGTTGATTTAAACAACTGACAGCAGAGCTGTGCCTGCTCACTGTTTCTTAATGAGGAAGACAAGCGGCTTGGGCAAACACTCATTCATTCACCGTAAAGAAGATGACTTACATGAGGATTAACCCAAAAAGTATTTTTGACTGTTGCGTGATATGATACGTGTTGATTATTGTCTGACCTTTAAATCAAATGAAATCCAACTTTATTCAACAAGCACTTTTCATGCAGTGAATCAACTCAGCCTTTATTTAAAAAGCACCTCACCGGCACAAGCGTGCCACCAAGGTGCTGTACAGCAAAAGAATAAAACATACTAATTCAGCAGACACGATTAAAACCAACGAGTTCAACTTACAAGATAAGAACATGTCAAACATCCACAACAGCTAGCCCACCCAAGTCAAAGCCAGATCGTAGAAGTTGGTTTTCAGCCTTGTTTTAAAAACTGCTGCTGATGGAGAGATCCTAACAGTTGGGGGCAGTGCGTTCTACTGTTTTGGGCCAGCAACGGAGAACGCCCATCACCTCTTGACTTCAGCCGAGCCGTGGGAGCCACAAGCAGCAGCTGTTCTCACAACGGAGTGTTTGAGCCGGAGCAAATGTCTGTAACAAGCTGGAGCCGATCCGTTCAGAGCCTTAGACAAGATTAAAAGAAATTCTAAAACCTACAGGTAACCAATGGAGAGTAGCCAGGGTTGGTGTCACGTGTTCATGCTTTCTTTTGCCGTCCAAGAGTCTTGGTGCAGCATTTTGGACAAGCTGCAGTCCAGCTACGGTGCCCTTACTGACACCAGTAGTCGAGGCGTGAGGTAATAAAAGCAGGAACAGTCTCAAGGTCCCGTCTGGATAAAAATGGCTTCACTTTGGTCAAACGTCTTAAATGATACAATGAAGAGGATACTGCAGCACCCACATGAGCAACTCTAAGTGCTGTACAGGATTAAAAACTTAAGCCACCACACACACACGTGCGTGTGCGCGCGCACACACACACACACACACACATGAAAGCTATAGCCTGAGTACAGATGAAATGGCCAACAAAGAAGAAGAACACACCATTTAGTTTATAGCTCAGCCTCAGTTAGAGAAACTGAGAATAGTTATTGTCATGGAGTTTATCAATAACCCCATTTCCTATAGTAGAGAGAGAGGAGGAGACAATGAACAGACAAGCCAAACAGTTATAACTGTGGCACAATGCACTAGACAACATACCTATCTCTTTGCTTCTAACACTGGAGTTAACCAACAACGAAACCAGTCCTAGTTATAAAAATAATATTTCAACTCCACAGTAGGGTACGGTTGCTTCATCAACAATGTACCACGTCACCCAATAATGCTGTAGAAGTGAGTTCTGCTAATTCTAAAGAGAGCAGGGCCAAGCAGCTGTGTCAGCGCTATCGTCTCACTTGTGCCCGAGGCCTGTTAGAACGCCTGTTTACTTTCTGATACGACCTTGCTGTTTAACCCAGACACAGAGGAGAGTGAAACAGTTTCCAGAACAGTTATGATCAACAACATTTACAGAAACCTGATTGGTTGTTTGGTCCGTGATTGCACCAATACCAAGCAGCATTTGTCCTGGACCATGAACTCACCGTTGACAGGTCGTTAACACTGGTAATACCAGACTTTCTCCATGAAACCTTTATGTACATACTTTAAACATTTGTTCTGATTATTGCAATTCTTTAAGACCATTTAAAATCATCCAGATTCAGTATCAACACTTCAGAGCTGCAGGTCTGCATGTCAATCTTTATTGGCACAATGAACTACCTGAATGTTAATCTGGCCGCCTCCCTAATCCATGTCTGCTTCAAACAGCCTCATATCTTTATGTACATAACTGTTGCATGAGATCTAGGTTATTAAACTCTTTGTAGCTGGCCCCACACAGACCAGTCACCAGCTCACTTCTGTGATCAGAATGACTCTAGTATTCTAAACCTAGCTTGTTCAGAGATAACAAATAAGATGTTAGTAGTTGATTGCCCTCTTCAGATAAACCCTTTACATAATGACCACAGTCTGAGCTCCAGGTTTTCATGACTTTAACCCTCAGTGACTTACTTTCATCTATTCCTGCTGATTTACAGATGAAAGCAGATGCTCAACAGCTGTTTTACACCTGCCTGTCGGTAATCTATGCTCCTCAAAGACCGCATTGGTTTTCAAAAAGAGGTTCACATGTGGAAATTAGGATTATTCTGGGTCACCTTCAACACCTGATTAGTTAAGTTGCACTGATTAATATAATCTGTGCTACTGTGTAAAATTTATATCCATCCGTTTTCTTCTGCTTATCTGGAGTCGGGTCGCTGGGGCAGCAGGCTAGGCTGAGAGGCCCAGGCTTCCCTCTCCCCAGCCACGTGGGCCAGCTCCTCCGGGGGAATCCTAAGGCGTTCCCTGGCCAGCAGAGAGACATAGTCCCTCCAGTGTGTCCTGGGTCTTCCTTTAGGTCTCCTCCCAGTTGGACGTGCCCAGAAAACCTCACTACCTCCTAATCAGATGCCCCAGCCACCTCTACTAGCTCTCTACCCCCCCGAATGACCAAGCCTCTCACCCTTTCACCCTACAGAGAAAACTCATTTCAGCCACTTGTTTCCATGATCTCATTCTTTCAGTCACCTCTCCAAGCTTGTGACCATAGGTGAGGGTGGGACTGTAGATGGAGCGGTAAATCGAGAGCTTCGCATTCCGGCTCGGTTCTCTTCTCACCACCACAGGACCAGTACAACGCCCGCATCACTGCATACACATCACCTATCTGCCTATTGACCTCGCCCACCATCTTCTCCTCACTTGAACTGAACAAGACCCCAAGATACTTAAACTCCTCCCGTTGGGGCAGGACCTCATCCCTGAACCGGAGATAGCATTCCACCCTTTTCCAACTCCTTTGGACCTAAGGCCATTTCAGTGACCTCAGCCCCAGAGATTGGAGAGTCCATCCCAAAATCCCCAGACACTGCTTCCTCACTGGAAGACGTGCCAGTGGAATTGAGGAGGTCTTCGAAGTACTCTGCCCACGGATCCACAGCGTCCTGAAGTTCCAGCAATGAAAACACACCTACAGCTAAATTACTTAACAGCTGATGTCAAAAATAACAGTCGTGTTCTTACACACCTAATATTAAAAGGTCCTCCTACATGTTGCTAGTGCAGGTGACGTTTATGCGTTTAGATAACTGTGTAATGCAACATTGATGCCACCGGGTGGCAGCAACACACGGTACTTGCTGAGCGGAGTGTGCTCAGACAAGTTTTTAGCCCAGCAGTGAGACGCCACTGGATTACTCAAGCTGCAGCCTCTTCAGTAAGGCCCTTGTTTTAGATTCATGGGTTTCTTGAATATAAATACAAGTTGTTATAATTAATAAATACGTTAAGAATTCTGTTCATTTTTGCTTAACTTGAGTACCAACGTGATTTTTCACATTTCTCCTCTTCCTACACTTTTCCTTTGTCGTGGCAGAAGGTGAAGTCAGGACAGGGGAGCACAGCGGGAGGTCGGAGAGAAGGCAGTGGAGGAAGTGCTGGTGAGTCCTAGTCACCAGGACACGTGGTGCTGTTTCTGCTTGCCTTTGAAAACACTGTTAAATATATGTTTATACATATATATATATATCTGTTATGTGGTTATTTAATGGTTCGGCTTCTGATTAGGTGGAAATGGCCTGTTTTATATAGCCCCTTCTAGAGCTCTAGAGCCCCCCAAGGTGCATTACAACACATGAGTCATTCATACACTGGTGATGAGCTGCAATCTGTCTCCCTGCAGCAAAACGCTATTGAACCACCGCCATCTGCAGAAAAGGATCTCATGTTTTTGTGTTTCATGTTGGTGAGCTCATCTCCTCTCAGCTCTCACACATCACAGAATCAAGTTTTCACAACTCAGCGGACGGTCTAGTTCTAGTATAACTCCGGTCTTACTCGGACTATCAACAGAAATAAAAACGGGTGTCGTTTATAATCCCCATTTTAAACATAAATGTAAACCAAAGCTCAGAGAGGCGGAGTTTTGCTGCTGCGGCGTCCCAAAGGTGTGTTCTCTTTGGCCGGTTGCAGACAGGAGTCGTAGGTTTTCGAGTGCTTGTAGACTGTCGGAGGCTGATTTGGGTCGTGAGACGTCTCAAAAGGCTGTCGCAGAGTCGGGCAGACCGGACAGCCACCCGTTTATTTACACCATCTGGCTAAGCTGGCTGCAAACCACAGTGTGGTCCGGGCTTTAGAGCTACATGTTGCATCCCATATTTTCTTTTATCTACCTGTTGGACTCAGTTCTGTTTGACTTGAACCAACAAATAGATGGTGATGGGTAACGGGAAATGGTAATTCTCCAAGTAAATCAGTTAGTTTTATCAGTTTTTACAGATATTTCGCTAAAAGTTGAGCTAAAAGTTGTAGCTGACATTAATTCAGTTTAAATGCATTTATTGTGACACAAACATGAAGCAACCCTTCACTTATATATGAACACACCTAAAGACACTACAGTGTTACCTTGTGTGGTAGAGCTTCACATTATGAATGCTTAGTTGGTTGCAGAGTTGAACATTACCAGAAGATGTCAGCAAACTGCATAAGATGAAGCTATTGAGACGATAAAGAGGCGATGTGTAGTTTTTACCAACAATCTCTGGAAATATCCATAAAAATGTTGTTGAACATGAATGAAATCGGGCCCAGTAATGCTGGCGGCTTGGTACCACGTAACCATACAACTCCAGAGTAAAACACATGGATCTACGTCTCTAGGTGACACCACACGCACACACGTTTCCTGCTAGTACATGAGCCCGTGGGGACAAACACATTCACCGAAGCGGTTACAAAACCGTCGTCATTCATAAACGTTGTTTTACACGTTTACCTCTTGGCTCGTTGCCAGTGATGAAAGTGATGTGCTGAACGAGGTTGAGCGATCTGATGAAGTACTAGTTAAAAATGTGTGCTCCCAGGAACTTTGACCTTAATGGCCTTGCGTTGGTAAGGGCTTACTCCAACACAAAAACAGCTTCCTCGCGATAATCTGTGTACAGCTCGCTGTCGCCAGGGGAAAATGCACACCATCCCTTTAAGCTGTTTAAGGACGTTGGAGTATTTGAAAAAAAGGTGTTGATATTTAATATTCATTAAATCTGTTCATAGAATTCCTCTTTGATGTTTGTTTCATCATCACTTGTTTTCATCCTTCCTGCTCACGTGCAGCAGTCGTGTCTACACATGTCCCCACCTCTCCTAGGAAGTCCGGCGTCATGGGTATACCTCTGTGTGTGTGTGTGTGTGTGCGTGCATGCATGTGTGTGTGTGTATGTATGTGTGTGTGTGCGTGTGTGTGTGTGTGCGCGTGTGTGTGTATGCGTGTGTGTGTGTGTGTGTCTGTGTGTGTGTGTGCATGCGTGCGTGTGTGTGTGTGTGTGTGTGCGTGCGTGCGTGTGTGTGTGTGAGATATAGTCTTCTTGAATGGCTTCTTTCTGCAGGGAATCTGTTATCAGTAGAATCCTGTAATGTAATGTAATGTAATGTAGTGATTAGTTACCAGTTACCAGTTACCCAGAGGCATTTGCTGCTTCATCTTGTAACGACTTCCATTAAATGTCTGACCTGATGAACTAGATTAGAAAAGCTCTAACTTTTTATCTTCTCACTAATGAATAATGCCGCAGCGTGGAGTTGGATATTTGTCCAATGTGCTGTCTCCTTTCTCTGTTTGGTACTTCTACTTCTCCGTCTTGTGTTTCCTCATCCATCGTTTTGCTCTACTCCCTCTTTGCTGTTCAGAATCTCAACCTGAATCCAAACGATTCAGTCGTCTGTCAGACTCAGAGGGAGGTATGTAAGAATTATTCCTCTGAATCATGTAGAAAGGTATTGCACAGCCTTGAAAATATTAAAGGAGACATGTGACTTTTTATTAACAGTTATAATAGTTCTGTGATTTATAGAAAATGTTTTCAAGAAGCTTTTTGCATGAAACCAGTTTTACATGAAGCAGCTTCAGCACTCTATTCTCGACATGTTCAGCAGCTTCCAGGAAAACAAGCTTCTGCTCAGAGTCAGAAGGTTTTATTGCCACGTGTGTGAGAATCACATCAGGAAACAGCTGCGGTACTTGGTGCATGAAAAATAAATGATGAGCTAAATTATAATTAAGATATAAACACAATGAAGTTATAATAAAATAGGGTATCGATAATTAGAGAAGCAGCTACTTTATACAAGTCAGTGTAGGTACAGGTCAGAGCGGATCAGTTCAGGTGCAAACACAACACTAGGGTCATGTGACTGAAACAAAACAGCTGGAGTGGGCGGGTCCACGATTGTCCTCATGAGTCCGACTGCAGAGGGGAAGAAACTGTTTCTGTGGCGAGAGGTTCTGTCCACACCCCCCCTGATAGGCTGGGCCAGCATCATTCATTACAGAGTTCAGACAATTTGTTGGGCTGCATGGTGGTGCAGTGGTTAGCACTGTTGCCTCGCAGCAAGAAAGTTGCAGGTTCAAAACTCGGCTGCGGCCATTCTGCGTGGAGTTGCGTGTTCTCCCCATGCATGCGTGTGTTTCCTCCGGGTACTCCGGTTTCCCCCACAGAGCACAACACGGCCTATAGGTTATAAACTGTAAGTCGCTTTGGATAAAAGCGTCTGCATGATAAACATAATAGGACTAATCCTCATGGTGGCCTGGAGCGTCATCTTTCATTTTTTTTAGCTGCAGTGGCGGCTAGTGATTTTTAATTTTTTTGTCAGGTCGCATTTTTGCTGTTGGTCTTCAGATGCACTAACCACATACGACCACTAGGAGACACCAAATAGCTATTCTTATGCTCACGTCCACGGCACTTGCAGCAACAGAGCTGTTCCAAAAACATGCTTATTATTTACCAATGTATGAAACCTGCACACTTCATTAATGGGAAGAGGCTTGCCTACGCGATAAACTCCACATTTTCTACTTCAACCACAGATAATGACAACAAGCTGCTTAACTCATTCACTGCCAGTGACGACTAAAGTCGTCATTTGCATTTTTTTATTGTTTGAGCATCGGAACGAGCCCCCGCGCTGAGAGAACAAACATCTCAGCCCTGAAGCCGATCTTCATCCGCATACGTCACACGTCACATGATCAGGAAGCAGAGATCGTTTTGGGCCGTTCCTGTAAAAAAAAAGTGAGGCGCGACCCGGAAAAGCTTCTGCCGATCACAGTTCAACAACGGATTATGAAAGAACGGATAACGCTGGAAACACACGGATTCTTCCTGATGTAAGAGGAGAGTCTCCTCTTTGTTTCTGTTGTTTTGGCGTCGACATCATGCTAGCGCGCAACGTTCTGTGACTCTTAAATAACAGTAAAAACGGTGAGAAACGCTGGCAGCGAAGGCCGCTAGCGATCAGGAAACGGCTGGCAGTGAATGAGTTAATAAGAAAAAGTTGAATACACAGATCACACACACAAATCAATGCAAATTTAACAAAGTCTAAAGCGTAAATTCATTGTTATCTTTGCTGGTTTATGGTCATAATAATCCATGTTATATAAAAAATATTCCACTCCCGTCGTATAATCCAGTCTCCCAACGTCACCCTGAGCAGTGTGAACTGTGGGGAGGTTCCGGTTCCGAGGGAGCATCCTGACCTGAACTGAGACTCCGCCAGGTTTCGGTCGCAAACCTCTGCGACCAAAGGCTCTCCTATTCTTTGTATTGGAGGGGGGGGGGGGGGGGGGGGTTCCAACACGCACACGCCAGTGATAGTCTAGGCAAAGATTGCTGCACCCGAAAGGTACATCAGAAGATGATTCAGTCTTGGTAAAAGTATTAGAGAACACTTTTAAACTACCTTTAAATGCAGATTATACACAGCACTTATAGTCTCTATGAGGTATAGGTCATTTAGTTTCATCTTCATGTTTTTTATTTCAAATATTTTGTGATTCTCATCTTCTTCTTCCTGTGAGCAGCCTCTATGGACGAGACACAACTGTTTAGTAGTATTTGAAGTACTTCATTGGGAGTTTCTACCTATAATACGTTATTTATATGTAAAATACTGGCGATTCTTTTGATTTAAAAAAGTGCTACAGAAGACGACTGCTGGATCTGTAATGGAAGCTCAGTCCATAGTTTAGGAGTTGCAACTGAAAAGGCTCGGTCACCCCGCATGTTCAGCCGTGATCGCGTGAGCAAGGACAAGTCCTCTGAACGAAGAGGAAACGTGAATGCAGCGTGTCTGCCAGATATGCTGGAGCCAAACCATTTAAAGCTTTAAAAACCAGTGAAAGAACTTTAAACTGAATCCTAACAGAAACAGGTGGCCGATGTAAAGCTGCCAACATCGGCAGAACGTGGTGAAACTTTCATTTGCCCTCCAAAAATCTCCCTGCAGCATTTTGGATACGTTGCAAACGGGCTAAGGCACCAAGGCTTACTTCCAACAGGATGGAGTTGCAATAGATCTGGAGGGAGCCACCACCAGTAGCGGTTTTAGGCACGGGCAGACAGGGCAGTTGCCCGGGGCGGCATTTTTTCATGACACAAAAGGGGTGCACAAGCGCTGAGTAAAAAAAAAAAAAAAGGAAATCTGCGCCGCACCGAGGTTTTCTATTATCTGTCATATGACAGTGTCTGGATTGGAAACAGCAAGTTGGCGCCCCCTGCAGCTGCAGGCGCTCCTGCTGACTGAGAACGTTCACGTGCTCCGTGTGTCTATGAAGAACAGGAAGGGGAGGGGTGCGGCGGGGGAATTCACCTCTGCGTCTTTCCCAAATGAAATGAGCGTGCAGGGGCTGAATCAACTGTATTAACATGGCTAAAGTCAATCACATCTTAACGTTCTTCCATATTTCATTCATAATATCATAAACACAGGCCTATCATTCTTTCAGGTTTCTCTGAATTGTGTGAAATGGCCGAATAAAAAAAGGAAAAACAAAACGATTTTGTAGTCACCCCCACATCAAGGTCAAATTGTTTAGTCCTGACTAAAGGAAACTTACTGAGTTAAGAGCCAAACAGAAAAGATGATCATAAAAAGGCTAAAACCACCAGGTGCCCCATTCAGGGGGGAAAAAAAGAAAAAAGAGGAGAAAGATAAAGGTATGTAGCTCTCATGATGCATGTTTTCAATTTTTTGAACCAGTTAACTGGGATTTTAACGGTTAAATTTGGTCAACTAATTGCTAACAGAGCTAATAGGGCTGAAATATTGAAACGAATATTCAAATGGTTCGAAAAAAGTCCTTGAATCGTTTTTTACTGATTCAAACTAGGATTTGTTAAATGCTCGCTGCAGCCTGTGGCCTGCCTGAACAACAACAAACACATGTTGATCATGTTCACATAATAATAAATAAAACAACTCTACAAGCTGAAGAAAACACCCCAGTCACCACTAACTATCCTGTTTATTTATTGCAGATGGCTGCACTGATTATTTTTTACATGATTTGTTCTGTAAAAGTTGGCATTTTTGTTAGTCTACAGTTTTTTATGTCAGTTTAAATTACAATTTCAGAGGCAATTCTAAAATATCATGGATCAGGATAAAGATCTATTGGAGATCTACCCCAACTTTTGGACTGCTCTGCCAGTCCCTGTGGCTCAAGTTGAGAGGAGCTTTTCAAAACTTGATCAAGTCATACCTGAGGTCACCTATGTTTCAGGGGCGGCTCACTAACCTGGCTCTGATTAGTATCAATCACTCGGGAGCAGATTTCATATGATAACATTATTGATGACGTTGCATCAAGGTTAGGTTTTAATTTTAGTTTGTGTTTTCTGTTCTAAGTGCAATGCTGTAGTGATTATCTTTATAGTTTGTTATGTGTGAAATATTTTTGCTATTTAGAATATTTATTATATATTATGTTCATATATTCTTAATATTTAGTTATTGTTTGTTTTTGTATATTTGATTCTATATATTTTGATACAGTATATAACGTATATTGCTTTACATTCTGACAACTTCATAGTAATTAATGTAAATATGTGCAGCTTAGAAAAATGAATGTTCAATAGTCGTTCTAATAAAACATGCCTGTTTGTAGAAAACATGCGTGTGTTCATGCAGGTGGGGTGGTGTGGTGGTGGTGGTGGGGGTATGGTTGGGGGTGGGGGGCGCTCAAAGGGGGCCTCGCCCGGGGAGTAATTCGATGTAGAACCGCCACTGGCTACCACCCCGTTTATGTGACCTCTAAGGCCTAGTCCACACGTAGCCGGGGTTTTTTAAAAACGAATATCCGCCCCTCCAAAAACTTGCATCCACACCACCTCGTTTTAAAACCAAACTCTGTCCACACGTACCCGGATAAATACGTTGTTAAGGACATGCCAGACCTGTAGGTCTTCCGCAAGGAGCAGTAATTCCACTTGCAAAAACAAACAAGCAGAAAGCGCTTGGACAACTGATGGATCGGGTAGTGACAGAGCGCAGCTCTGAAGGCTTCCATGCTGTCGGCTAGTGTAAACACAGGTCGCACACGTGATGTCAGCATTTTTTGTCGCGGAAAGTGACGTTGCGGACCTTAAAACTCCGGTTTTGTCCGTCCACACGCAGACACCCAAAACGGAGAAAACGTAGATCTTCACTTTGGCCGGAGTTTTTAAAAAGATCCGTTTTCATGTGGATGACAGGCCAAAACGTAGAAAAATATCTACGTTTTGGCAGATCCCCGGCTACGTGTGGACAGGGCCTAAAACAGAAGTCTCTCTATTCATTCCCAAAATAACAGCATAGTCCTTCAAGTTATTTATTACGATTGTTCAAGCTACCTGACAGAAGTTCTCCATTTTTTAATAGAGATGTAAATGAAAAAGTTAATTAAATAAAAAGTGAGGAACGTTCTGGATCTGTTTCTTCACATTCTGCATTATTTTTTATGTATGGAAAGTAAAGATCGGGACTCGGTATCTGCAGAATGTCAATCAAACGACTCGGACTTGAGGGCAAAAAGACCTGATCTGGACATCCATCATTTTGAACACGGACTATCGCAACAAAGTTTACACCGTTTTAATCGACAGCACCGCACATGAAGCGCTGAACAAGAACTTGACAATAGTAGTAAACTCAGAACCTCCACAGAGACAGGTCAATGAGAAAGACCATTGCACCATAGACATTATCCCTGAGAAGCCTCCCCATGTAAATGCAAACTCTGAGCATTTCTAAAGAAGGAACACCACTCAGACCCATTATCAGCATCAACATGTGTGGCTGTGGCTTGATCGCAGCGTATTTGGTATCCCGACTACAGTCACATGTGTGTCAACTTCAGGTTCTCAGTATGTTTAGGAAATTTTACCGTCACGACTGCTGACTGATTTCCACTGGAATGGTCATAATTGTGTGTTCATTATTGTTTTATGTAGACAGCAACCACAGCAGTGGCAGCAGTAGAGGAGAGCGTCTGAGTGCCAAGATGAGGTCACTCACCGTTTCCAATGAGCCTTACGAAGCCGACAGCCAAAAAGAACTCGGTGAGTTGCTGTTTTTTCTGATTTCATGCAAACAAAAATGGTTCCAACAATTAAATTCTCAACCAAACATGAGTGCTCCCACATTTTTGTTCTAAATTTAGTTTATTGTTTTGTTTTGAGTACGTGGACTTCAAACTGGTCCTGGATCAAAGCGGGAGACGTAGACGGGGACCTCCGTTGTTTGATTACTGAGACCAGCGGGATGCTGGTCTTCTCTACCTCGTCTAGAAACAGAGTTGGTTCGTTTCATATTGGGTGTACGTACAGGAATGAGGTCGGGCATGTCATTTGGTTCCACGCCTTTGAGTGATTTATAAATGATGCTAATTACGAACTCTTACAAGCTAATAAATCTCAAAGTACGTGACCGGCGTGGTTGAAACATGCATCATTACTTTTCATTTAAACTTCAGTACAACATGTGTGAACCAGGGCGTGAGGCAAAGCGGATTAGAAAATAGCGTTTTTGGCCCCGTTCACTTGCATTCATTTTTTTCTTCTTCCGGGGACCCGTGAGCCGACCAGGAAGGGAGGAGACTAATTACCCCCAAATTCCACTACCTCCGCTCCGCTCCGGCACGAACTCCGGAGCAAAATCGGTCCCGTTGTAGTCAATCAGAGCAATTCCACTACTGCGGCCGTGCTCCACCAGTGCGGCGAAGTGCGCCGCCCTCTGTCCCGGCGTCCGGCAAAAATAGGATTGATTCTATTTTTGCCGGACGCCGGAGCAGGAATCACAACCGCCCAACAGGAAAAGGAGCGGGCACAATTTCCGTTTTTCACAATAAATCGATAAACAAAAGGCGTTTTTTGTTTCATATGCACAGGTTTAACAACTTTTAACAACTATCAATGGCGGCTGAAGTTTAAATGCACAAAAGTAAGCCATAAATACAGTTTCCACTATCAAAGTAGTCACGCTTTGTTGATCCAAACACTGCTGATCTCTCAACACACATGATGGGCAGATTAAACAGTTCATGCCGATGCTTCTCCCACACAACGGGTGTTTGGATCTAACTTCCGCGTTTATTGCTCAGACTGTATCGCAAGATCTCGAAAATCCCGCGCATGCTTGTTTGCCCCCCCTCAGGTCTCCGCACCGGAGCGGAGCCGTTGTAGAGCGGGTACCAGTAAAAATTGAGTTTGGAAGCGAGCGGCTGCGGAAGGCGGGGGCGGAGCGGAGGTAGTGGAATTTGGGGTTAGGCTCTCTATGCCTAAAAGCAATAAAAGTAAATAAAAACATTCCAAGAATATTACCAGAAAAATGAGAACGAAACCAAAAGAGTACATAAAAGTACAACATTAACTAGATTTTTAATATTGCTTTGATGGTTGTTTAATATCTAGTGGGAGTTTGTTCCACAGTGTTGGGGCCAGTACTACAAAGGCTCGCTCCCCTCAAGACCTGCAGTTAAACCTCGCCTCGAACAACAAATCCTTCTCTGCAGAGCGGAGAGGTCGAGCAGGAACATACTTTATTAAGATAAGGTGGCGCTGTTCTGGCAGGCGCCTGGAAAACATAAGTCAGGAGTTTCATTTCACTGCTATGCTTCACAGGCAACCACTGCAGAGCATGAAGGACTGGAGACATGGCCCCTTTACCCCATAGATGAACCTGGCTGCAGCATGTTGCACCATCTGTGATGTAGAAATTGCAGATCTTGGAAACTGCTCAGCAAAAGTAACTTTATGAAGATAAAGTGCAAACTAATGTTCATAGTTGGTGCAGGAAATATGAAACTTCTACGGTGAAAGGTTTAGGTCTCGAATAAACGTGGTGTAAATATCTTAGGTCGTCTTAAACTGACAAACTGAAGCTCATCACATTCCTTCATGGAAAAATCAGAAGAGCAGAGAAAGCCTTGAATTTTAGTAGATTTATTTTGTAAGCCAGGTTTACCGTCAGAACAAACACTTCAGTCGCATACGACTTTTTTGAGTGCACCTAATCAGTAACTTCCTAATCCAAATATTTAATTAGCCAATCACGTGGCAGCATTTACTCTTCTAGGTGTGATGAAGACAACTGAAGTTTAAACTGAGCATCAGATCTGAAGAAGCGATTTAAGGGAGTTTGAGAGTAATATGGTTGTTGGTACCAGACAACTGCACTGAATATTTCAGAACCAGGGGATCCATTAGGATTTTAACCCGCAACCATCGATGGTTTGTATCAATATGGATCTCTGACACCACTAAAGGCTATGTTTTAGTGTTGTGATGCACGTCTTGTGCTTTTCCTCTGATTGCTGTTTAGATGCTTCCTACATGGACCCACTGGGGCCTCAGATAGAGCGACCAAAGACTGGCGCTAAGAAGCGTGTGGATGATGATGATGACTTTGGAGATGAAGAGCTGGGGGATGACCTGCTGCCAGAGTAGATGCATCAAACCTTTTTTAAAGTATGTTTTTGTTGGACCAAATATTTTGTACACATGACCTTAACTTGTGTCAAGTTGTAAATCTAATCGTTCCACATGAGTCGTATTTAAAGTGTCACATCGTCAGCTTTCTATTGTAAAGGCAAAAATAATATCCGTACATGATGTGAAAATCATGCTGCCACGAGTCTGACTGTAACAACGTGTGCGGTCTGCTGTGTGTGTTTCAGTCTCGACGACGGCCTGGTGTCAGAAGGTCACGGAGGTCGTTCCTCAGGAGTCTAAAAACCCTCAACAACCTGTTGGCACTCCAACAGAGGAGACCACCACCACATTTGTTCCAGAAGAGATGCCACCTCTTGAAGGTGACGACGATGCTTCATGAATGAAACGGACTTCACCACACTTCAAACCCTGCTTCAGCACTAGTTTATCCCCTAAAAGTGCAGGAACTGTAAATGAAATCGTTCCTGTGGTGTGGAGGACCAGAACCGTACACTATTCCTTCTAAGAAAAACGTTTATTTTTTTATTTTGCTGTGAAATTACAAAAGTGACTTTTTTTCTAGTACTGTTGCTTCGATGTACATGTTTGTGGTAAATGTTCGGACATGACCGTGTTGGGGTGTATAGTCTGACGTCTGGAGGGAGAGGACCGTTGGGTTGTTTTTGCCTGAGTTCAGGCCTGCCTGTGCAACAAGTCTTGTTCTTTTGCAGAAAATAAAGCTGTTTGTAAAAAAATAATAAAATAAAATAAAACTAAAAGAGCAAAAGTCACCTTTTCTAATTTTGCTTGGATGAGCTGTTGTTGGTATAATTTCAAACAGCAGCTTTTATTTGAACATCGTCGATTTTGCTGAATATTTTAAAGGCTTGAAATTCTAAATGATCTTGATTTTATACAATGTTCTTGTGTTTTCTGTTAAAACGTTCCTTTTATTTCATATTAGAACTGTGAGCTTTGCATTTTTCTGTTTCTAAGAAACCTTTAAGACGTGGCTGCAGGGCGGATCAAAGCCAGTCCACTTCCTGGCTCATCCCTTGAGTTAGGAACCTTTTTTCTGCTTGAATGATTCAGAGGTCAGAGTTCAGTACGAACTGAAAATCTATTTCTCTGAAAAAGTTCAGAAACTGGGTAAAAATTCTGCCTGGATTTATACAACACCTCAGAAAGGTCTCGAGAACGTCTGGAGAATGTATCGAGAACATCCGGGGAATGTCTGGAGAACGTCTGCAGAGCTGCTGATCCTTCTGACCAGTCAAAAACAGTCATTTACTGTATTCCCGCACCGTGCACTTTATGAAAGACAACATTAAGTAAAGAATGAAGGATCCATTGATTTGACTAAAAACCTCCCGAGAAACACGTGCAGGAACCAGGATCTCCATTAGACCCCACATTATTGAGATCCAGTTTATTTGAAATTTAGGGAATTTCCCCAAAAAGGCTTTGGACTGATGGGAACGACTTCCTGTGTCCAAAGTTTTATAAATGAAAGAGCTGGTGTTCGAAGGGGGGGCTGGTTTTGGTGTGTGTGTGTGTGTGTGTGTGTGTGTGTGTGTGTGTGTGTGTGTGTGTGTGTGTGTGTGTGTGTGTGTGTGTGTGTGTGTGTGTGTGTGTGTGTGTGTGTGTGTGTGTGTGTGTGTGTGTGTGTGTGTGTGTGTGTGTGTGCGCGCTCTGTCTTCTCCACCCCCAGTGAGTCGTGGAGGATGGCTGCTTATACTGGGCCAGGATTCTCTGGAGGTTTCTTCCTGTTAAAAGGGAGTTTTCCTCTCCACTGTCGCTGCATGCTTGCTTAGTATGAGAATTGCTGTAAAGACTCTGACACTAGTCAGTGACTTGATGCAACCTGCTGGGGTTTTTTTCCCTCCACCTGAACCAATCCTCATGTTGCCCTCTGATCTCTATTAAGGTAGTGCGACTCGGGTTGTGAATGACCACAGTCACCAGTTCTTGTCATGTGTGTTGCCCATGTATGTCTGATCTCTGAGTTGTGGGTACTGAAACTCTAATTTCCCTCTGGGATTAATAAAGTATCTTTGATTTGATTCCTTATGTAGGAAACTTTTTTCTGATGGGCTTAATGACCCGACCTGTGTTGGAATGAAGGTCCTCGAGACGGCTCTTGTTGTGATTTGGCGCTTTATAAATAAACTTGAATTGAGTTTTTCTCCCTCATTGGACAGTCCAGGCCAAAAGTTTGGACACACCTTCTGATTCAATGTGTTGTCTTTATTTTCATGAACATTTACATCGGGAGAGTGTCACTGAAGGCATCAGAACTATGAATGAACACATGTGGAGTTATGTACTTAACCAGAAAAGGTGAACAAACTGAAAACATGCTTCAAAAAAGCCTCCCTTTGCTCTGGTTACTGCTTTGCACACTCTTGGGATTCTCTCGATGAACTTCAAGATGTAGTCAACTTAAATAGTCTTCCAACAGACCACCTCTGCCATCTCCTACCACATGTGTCAGACACGAGGCCCGCAGGCCAGATGTGGCCCACGAGAGATTCAAGTGTCTTAAAATTAGTCTATGCCGCTTCAGCAGTGTTGCCAACTTAGCGACTTTGTCGCCGTTTCTAACGACTTTCTTTCTTTATTTTTTTTTTTTTTCAACAAAAAAAAGCGCCTAGCGACAAATCTGGTGACATCTCTGACCCCCGTCAGCTACTTTGACTACAACTTTGTAGCCGACTTTACCTGCAGATTAGAGATGCATCTGAAGCGACAGGACCGTCCTTCCAGAGGATCAGAAGGAAAATGATCTGCGCATGTGCGTGCAAGCAGCGTCGCTCTCGCACATGGCTCACCACCTGTGGTGCATTCAAGGAACATTGGAACTCTATGATGAGTTCATTAACGTAGCACATTTAAAACTTTTATAAAAAACAGAATGATACTGTAAGACAAACACCTGAGGTCATTGGCAGTTAGCGTGTAACGTTTCTGAATACTTAATACGGCCTGCTTCTTTTTACACAAAAGTACTAAAAGCAACAAAACCAAATAAAAAAAATACATATATTGTCTATTAAGTAACGTGAAATCAGCATGTGTCATTCATCCTGAAAGTTCCCAGATGTTGTACACTTCTCCTGTGTTTGACTTCCTCTCTCTCCCGACTGAGCAACTAAGGTTCTGGGAGCATTTTTGCAGCTTTTGGACATTCAGCTGTTTCTAAAACCTTCAGTGAGTCGTTAGCAAAAAAGTCTTTTAAGATGTTAAAATGTGATGACTAAAATATTTCAGAGAGTAAATAAATTAATTAATTAATGATTGATTAATCCTGGTTAGTTGTGTTGAAATTATGCAAAGTCTGAGGAAAGTCATCCTGTGAAAATGTTCAGAAGAAAGCGGTTCTCCTGAAAAACTGCAGCCGGATTTAAGACGTGGGTTTTAGCAGCAGAAAGTGTTCCTCCTTCCACCTAAACTCCCTGATCTGCTGCTTCTGTCTGACAGGTGCAACCAGCTCAGTTCATCATTGTGACGCAGCTGCTTCAATAAACAAGTCTACTGATTTGTGTCGCACAGCCTGACTCAGTCTAACTTATTTGATTAGCAAAACCAACCAAAAGAAGAACATTTTTGCATTAACTTTGTAGAAATCCTGCTGATTTGAAATGAGTTAGTGCGACAGTGGGAGTGATGTTTTAAAGCTCCTGATCAACACAAAGGTCACCGGGGTTAAACTGAAATCTGTATCCTGGATAAGAAAGTTAAATGTAATAAACCAACGTCTACAAGGCTGTGCCAAAAGGAGTGGTCATCGTGTCTGAAAGGGAAATAGTTTGCATTTCTAAACCTGAGGAAGCATCCTGGATCCTGCCTAATCCCATACTTTACTTAGCTAAGACCTTCTTTCCTGCTTTTCTTTCTTCATATTACTTTAACCCTGTGACTCCCTTGGCACACCAAAGTTTTCTCCATATATTCCTTTTAAGTTGAATTTAACATGAACGTAACGTCCCCTTGGTCCATCCATCCATTTTCTGATTCCGCTTTGTCCATGTAGGGTCGCGGGGGGGGGGGGGGGGGGGGGGGGGGGCTGGTGCCTATCTCCAACGGGCAATCAGGCAGGGTACACCATGAACAGAGAGCCAGTCCATCACAGTCCCCTTGGTCCATGAAGTAAAATAATAAAGTTGGGCTAAACTTCAAGAGGATGACCCAGCAGCACCATCTCTTTTTCCCATTCGGAGCTCTCACCACCTCCCAGTAAACTCCTTGTGTCCTGCAGAAGCAGCAGAGCCCTGATCAGGAAGCAAACTTGGGAACGTTTGGAATTTGATTTCAATTTTTCAATTTTATTCATAAAGTGCCAAATCACGACAAGAGTCGTCTCAAGGCACTTCATTTAATTCTCGTTTTGGGACATTTGTTACAAACTCTCCCCTGGATGCACCACAAGGTTTACATTTAGCTGCTGCCAGTGATGCTTATGAAGACCTTTATGTTGACTCAAGAGTTCAGGGCAACTGTTGTCACGGTCTGCCCCAATCAGCAGGAGAGGAGACCTGGCAGTCAGCTGTTTGTGTTGCATGTGGGCGTGGCGACGAGCTCCAGCTGATCCTGATCCTGCTAATCAGAGGGCCAGGGGATTTAAGGAGCGGTGTGACTCAACTCCAGTGCTGGAACAAGCGGTTGCCATCAGAGTGTTAGAAATGTATTTAAGTGAGCACAAAGATGCTGTCCAAACTTCTACTGATGGATCTAAAGAAACTACATTTCATAGAGCTGGTTTTGGGGTTTTTATTGTCGAGCCACAAGTTAGATCAAGTGTTTGTGTGACAGCAGTGTTTCCCTAGGATTATGACACGTCTCACCTTTATGTTAATATTGTTTGATGTACTCCACTTTGAACTGCACTAATCCAGCAACTGCTGCATTTTAATAACTAGTTTTAAAGGTGAATACACCAATATTTGCACAAGAATAATTTTAGTTTTCAACTCTCAGTGACACACTTTGCAGGGGGGGTTGGTATTTAATTTTCCTTGGCGTCTGGAAAAACATCTCCTTCTGCCCCCCCTTTATTTTGGTCCAAGACCATTACTGGGCTGGCCCTGTTAAACACCTTCTACACCCCTGCTTAGTAGACTTAATGAAGTATTTTTAAGCCAGTATAAAAATGAATGAAACACAAATTTACATATTTGGCATTATTGACCAATATCTTTGATTTGATTTATTTGTTGAGAACATCAAGATGCATTACAGTGAACATTATAATAAAGTACATGTTTCTAGTGCAGAGTGGAGACAACCCATAGAAGCACTGGTCTGATCTCATTTCAGAGAAAAGTAGAACAGGTCAGATGCACCTAATAAATAAAATTACTAACATAAACTCAGGAATCTGTTTCTTTGCTTCATTGTTCTGGTGCTGAAAACATCACTAATGCGGATCAAAGATACACAGATGAATGCACCTCTTATTTATTATTTGGAAATGAGTGGGTGTTGTTTACATCAATACATTATTTTAAATCTGAAATTGATATGGATTGATCAGAAGTTGCTATGTGTATTGTTTATCTGAAAACTATGTACAGAGCAGCCTCAGAACTGAGATTAAATGTTTTTGATCACAATAGTAAAGGAACTATTACAGAACAAGTTTTTCAGTAAAATCAGAACATTAATATTTAAGTGCATGAATTAATGCATCTGAACTCATGCAGTAGGAACTAGGAAATATGAAATACTAGAACCATTTTATTTTAATTTGATTAAACTGATTTTTTCCTAACGTTGTTGGAATTTTCCCCACACACAGTTAAACAATGTTGATTAAGGTGTGTGTGTGTGAGAGAGAGGGAGAGAGACTTAAAATAATTTAAAAAAAACCCGACCGGAGCGGAGGCAGTGACCGTCGAATGCACGAGCCGTTTTCAACTCTGTCTTGTCAAATGCACCACGTAAGTTACAAAAAAGTAACTTTAAATATTCAACCGAAAAAGAGCCGAGCTGAAGAAAACCTAGGGAGTTCTGAAGAAACGTGAGCAACAGTGAAGCAATCACAGAGAGATCCGTGTGTGTGTGTGTGTGTGTGTGTGTGTGTGTGTGTGTGTGTGTGTGTGTGTGTGTGTGTGTGTGTGTGTGTGTGTGTGTGTGTGTGTGTGTGTGTGTGTGGATGCCTGGGCCGAGCTGACTGAGCTCCCGGCTGCAGAGTTTTGTGTGTAGGGAGGGGCGCGTGCTCTATGTGACTGGCCAATCACAGATCGTGAAGACAGTCAGTTACCCAATGAGGATTTTCCTTCAGCACGATTACAGATATTTACGAGTTTTACTCGTTTAATGCTCGTATTCGTCAAAAATGCTTTATCCGTCCGCTCATCCCTAGCTGTAACCACCCTGCCCTGCCTCCTCCTCCTTGCTGCCTGCCAGCTGTGAACACAAGCAGCAACAACAGTAGTTCCTGCTGCTTCTTCGGGAAACGGCACACAAAAAAAAACAAATCAATAAAACTTGGGATCTCGTGGGCGTGGCGGTGGGATTTCAGCCGTGGCGGGCCGACACGGCTACGCCTATGTAAAGGAAACACTGGACAGATAAATTGTCTGTTTTTTCTGTTGAACTTTTGGCTATTTTGTGGGCAATGAGGTGGATAGTGGTGCATAAACCATCTCACTCTGATAGGTAACAACCGATTATCAAACAGAGTTACCTCACTCCAAAGGGTTCTGCTTGAGGTGCTTATTTACATTTGAATGTTTGCTTCAGGTACTTGTGTTCTATTATCGAGGCCAAACCAGCCAAACTGGGGGACCTGCCCTGGCTAAGAGCTTAGGCAGGAACGACTCTCCATCCCGCCCAGGCCCAGAGACTCGTTGAGCTATTATCTGAAGAATCCCTTTTGTCTTCTGTGGATTCCTAAGGCCAAGGGAGTTTTTGAGGAACGTATGGGTGTGTGTGTTTTTGCCAATAAATACTCTCCGGAGTTTTCAACTCAGGGTGAGAGGAAAATGGTTACACGACTGGTGTGGATTCAACTCCTCACTGGAGGCATCTCATGTGCCTGCCTGCTTCAAGATCTCCACCATAGTCCCTGTCCCCAAGAAACCAAGAATCACTGGACTAAATGACTACAGACCTGTGGCTCTGACATCTGTGGTCATGAAGTCATTTGAGCACCTAGTTCTCCCCACCTCAAGACCCTCACAGCCCCCCTCCTGGACCCCCTGCAGTTTGCATACAGAGCAAACAGGTCTGTAGATGATGCAATCAACATGGCTCTACAATTCATCCAGGTACCTACGCCAGGATTTTGTTCGTGGACTTCAGCTCTGCATTCAACACAATCCTGCCAGACCTCCTCCAAGACAAAATGTCCCAGATGAACGTGCCTGACCCCATCTGCAGGTGGATCACTGACTTCCTGACAGACGGGAAACAACAAGTCAGGCTGGGGAAGAACGTCTCGGACCAACGGACCATCAGCACCGGCTCACCACAGGGCTGTGTTCTTTCCCCTCTGCTCTTCTCCCTGTACACCAACAGCTGCACCTCCAAGCATGAGTCTGTCAAACTAATTAAGTTTGCTGACGACACCACCATCATCGGACTCATCTCTAATGGGGATGAGTCCGCTTACAGAATGGAGGCTGAACGTCTGGTGTCCTGGTGCAGCTACAACAACCTGGTGCTAAACACCCAGAAGACAGCGGAGGTTGTTGTGGACTTTAGGAAACACACACACCCCATCCCCCCCTTAAACCAGTCTGACACTCCCATCACGATGGTGGACTCATGTCGCTTCCTGAGCACCACCATCACCCAGGACCTCAAATGGGAGCTCACCATCACCACCATCAGAAAAAAGGCCCAGCAGAGGATGTACTTCCTGAGGCAGTTGAAGAAATTCAACCTATCACCACAGTCGATGAGGCAGTTCTACACCGCTATCATCGAGTCCATCCTCACCTCCTCCATCACCGTGTGGTACGCTGGAGCTACCACCAGGGACAAGAAGAGGCTGCAGCGTGTCGTGCACTCTGCAGAGAAGGTCATTGGCTGCAAACTCCCCTCCATACGGGATCTGTACACCTCTAGGACATTGAGGCGTGCAGGTCGGATAATAGCTGACTCGTCTCACCCTGGACACAGTCTCTTCGACTCTCTCCCATCTGGCAGAAGGCTCAGATCCATTCGGACCAGAACCTCTCGCCACAAATCAGTTTCTTCCCCTCTGCAGTTGGACTTTTGAATGAACATCCTAGGGCAGCCCACTCAAGTTGATTGGTCCCAGTCACGTGACCCGATGCTGTGCTTGAACCCTTCAACAAAATACTCAGATTAATACCTACACGGAGTAGATAGCTGCTTCTCTAATTCTTGCCACTTTTTACATTAATAATTTTATCATGAGTGTTTTATTAGTTCTTATATTTGCTTATCTCTAAATTATTATTTTTTCTATCTTACCTTCTGCACCAAAATACCGCAGCTATTTCCTAATGTTGTGACTTGGCACACAGATGGCAATAAAAACTTCTGATTCTGATTCTGATTGATTCCTCTTCTCACACTTTGCAAAGTATTTCACTTTGCAAAGTATGTGTTTGTTGTATGTTTAAGGGTTGTTTACAATTTAGCAAATTATGAATCTAATTCCTCTGGGTGTGCTTAGAATTTCTTTGAGGATATATGGGAGTAATATAGAAATTACCCAACATTTGTGGTGCCGAAACCCGGGATAAGCAGAGCCCTTCAATGGGAGTTCGTCTTTGGAGAGCCGCACGGCGCCACTTCCTCATCAAATTCCGGGGGGCTGAATTGCCCCATCGGCCGGCTGTTTAGCTCCGCAGATGAACTTCCATTAACGGGCTCTCGCTCATGGACTCAGGGCGAGCCTGCCACTCAAGAGGGAGAGAATGAGTACCCAAATTAAATTGCACCCTTTTCTAATAACTGGTTGACAGTGTGGTTTTATGCTGGTAGTGATTGTTTGCCATCCACGCACGAAAGACGTTTCGGGCCCCGGCTGAGGGCTGGACTGATAGCCGCCGGACCTTGTCCTGGACTCCGTTTGCCTCTACATTAAACCAGCACTGTGTTAAAGCGGCCAACCGCAGTTTGGCATAGGCACGTACTCCTTTTGCAGCTGCCGACAGGAAGGATTGGACATATTCTGTTTAACTCTGTCTGCATGGAAGTGCATTGGGATGTTCTCGCAGTGAGTCTTGGCCCCGCGCATCGCCAACACGTCCTGGGTTTATTGAACATGAATGCGAAATGTATACTGGCTTGGATAGATGATGGCAACCTGCCTGCGGCACTGCAATGAGAAGTGATGTGAAGCCACGTTAAAGCGGATAAGCAAATATATACACGCAGCATAGAGGCCATGTGCTGGTGTCGAGTGGAGAGGCTCGTTGCTAAAAATCACACTGCCGCTGGGATTGTTTAAATATTCCATGGTGCAGAAAGGTACAATTAATCATCGTTATAATTGGCTAAAGGAATCCAAACCGTTCTAAAATTCACCCCTTGTCATTCTGTGGTCTGTGTATTCGTGGGTTTGTGGGCTGCGTTCCATTTCGGATTGTGCAGGGTTGATCTCCGTAGTCCTGTGATGTTGTTATCGTTCGTTGCTGTATCTGAGATATTGATGCCAGCTGTCCCATCACAGACATCTGTCTGTCCGTCTGTTCTGTGCATGTATGAGAAAGTATGAATTTAGAGGTACTGGAAAAAGGAAACTAAAGTTCTGAGATGGTGTGTTCAGGTGTGTGTGTGAGAGTGTGTGTGTGTGTGTGAAACATAGAAACGGAAAAGTGGTGAATTGCTTCAGTGGCTGCCAAATGTTATCTGAAAAAGTCATTTTAACATATGCCCTTGTCTGCAGTTTAATTGTATTTCTGAAAGTGTTTGCATTAGAACTCCTTGGTGTGTTCCCAGCCTGTTTCACTAAACCAGTACGACTTAGATAGAATGGGGAATACTGCTTCTAAGGACAAGCTGGAGGGAGATAGGAAATTTATGTCCCGTAAACACCCAGATGGTTTGAAATTAATGTAGGAATGGCGGAAGAAATACAAAGTTGTTGGAACATTAAAAGGTCGACAATGGCATTACTTGGTTGATATATGCAACGTTAAAGTTGCATCAGCCACTGGCAAGAAGAAACTGATGAACCTGAGGAGGAAGCTGTTTATTACCAGCAGGGTAGCTACAGAGGGAAGTTTTAATCCCCAGAGGGGTGGTCGTAACAGCAGCCAGAGACAGTGGTCCTCACTAGACCGCTCACAGCCACTCGTTTGTTGGAGTGTGGAGGTCGAGGTCACATGTCACGTGACTGTCCTTCCCAGTCAGATGGCCCAGATAACAGAAAGCCCAATAAGGGTCCCAAAAGAGGCAGGGGTTTCCAAACCCAGAGGAGCCGACCTAGCCATGAGCCTGTCAATCCCCAACCAGAGCACACCCAATTCAGACGGGCGCGAAGAGATGACTATCAGCAATGACTAGGGGCAGGTTCTGATGCCTGGACAGAGGAAAATGACGTGGTTTTACTGCTGTGGAGCTTGGGAACTGCTTAATATCCTGAAAGAAAAGACATTTATCAAGCTTATTGTTGAAGGACAGAGTGTTGAGTTCCTTTTGTGAGTCTGGTGCATGTTGATCTGGTATATCGTCTGGAGTGAAATTACCCAGGTCTCAGAATAGATTATTGGCCAGATGTTGTCAGAGCAAATGTTGGTGTGTGAGACGTTCTTATCAGGAATGCAGGGAAATGCATTTAGAAGTTGAGAGTTGTAACGGGGGGGTTGGGGGGGGGGGGGAGTTAGACGTAAGCCTTTGCAAGAGGATTCAGGTAGATGGGAGCCGAACCATCTCGGACTTTGTATGCTAGTGTTAGCAGTTTGAATTTGATGCGTGCTGCTAGCGGTAGCCAGTGGAGCTCAATGAACAGAGGGGTGACGTGTGCTCTTTTTGGCTGGTTGAAGACCAGACGCGCCGCTGCATTCTGGACCATTTGAAAAGGTCTCACAGTCCAGCCTGGAAGACCAGTTAGAAGGGCATTGCAGTAATCGAGGCGGGAGATGACAGTAGATTGCACCAGGAGCTGGGTGGCATGTTGTGTTAGGCATGGTCTGATGTTTCGTATGTTATACAGCGCAAAGCGGCATGAACGAGCAACAGAGGCAACATGATCTTTAAAGCTCAGGTGTTCATCAATCACAACACCCAGATTTCGAACTGCCTTTGAAGGAGCCAGAGATAGGAAGTCATTTTGGATTGAGATATTGTGCTGTATGGATGGTTTTGCTGGGATGACAAGTAGTTCAGTTTTAGAGAGGTTGAGTTGGAGATGGTGGGATTTCATCCTTTTTGATATGTCAGAGAGACAGTTTGATATTTGTGCAGAGACAGTGTGGTCGTCCGGTGGAAATGACAGCTAGACCTGGGTGTCGTCTGCATAGCAGTGGTAGGAGAAGCCATGTCATCGAATGATCTCACCCAGTGAGGTGGTATATATGGCTAAGAGAAGAGGTCCTAGTACTGAGCCCTGAGGGACTCCTGTGGCAAGATGGAACAGTTGATTTAAAAGTTGCAACGGTGTTGTCTGATAGAGACCGACTATAGTGAAATTTACTTTCATGTCTCGAGAACTCAGTTGTAAAAAACTCAAAGGTTATCAGAAAGTGGTCCAAGAGGACTGGATTATGTGGAAAGATTGTTATTTCCTCACACTCAATGCCATAAGTCAGCACAAGGTCTAATGTATGATGGCAGGAGTGGGTGGAGCTATGTATTCTTTGAGTAAAACCAACTGAGTCTAAGATATTACTAAAGGCTACATTGAGACTATCATTTTCAATGTCCACATGAATATTAAAATCCCCCACTACAATGACCTTATCAGTATTTAGCACCAAATCAGATAAAAAATCAGAGATCTGATCCAAAAACTCAGAGTAATGGCGTGGTGGACGATATAAAACTACAAACAAGAGTGGTTTTACAGTTTTGCAATCTGGATTAGGAAAACTAAGAATAAGATGTTCAAACGAACTGTAACTATTAATCTGTAAGGGACTGATTAATAAGTCTGAATGAAAAATGGTTGCCACTCCTCCTCCTCGCCCTGTACTTCGAGCAATATGATGATTTAAATAATTTGAAGGAGTCGACTCGTTTAAGCTAACATAGTCCTCTTGCTGCAGCCAGGATTCTGTGAGAGAGAGCAAAGAGATCTGATTATCACAAATCAAGTCATTAACTAACAAAGTCTTAGAAAAAATGGATCTAATGTTCAACAACCCACATTTAATTTTTCTAGTTTTCTGCTCAGTTGAATTTGTTCTAATATTTATGAGATTTCCATGATTTGCTTTATTAACCCTTTGATGCATGAATTATGAAATCTTCAGCCATGATTTTTGTAACAGTTTTTTTTTCATTCATCTTTTGGTGTGAATGAAACAAATTTCAACAAATATTTTTTGTAAATTTTTATAATTTACTAATAATTTATTACATGTCCACCTCAGTGGACAGTGTGCATTCTGAACATGAAATATGTTGCCTTGAGTTACTGAAGTCCAAATGGAGGGGCTCAAATGCAATAAAGTCTTCAACAGCTGTGCTTAATAGCAAAAATGAATAAATTCTAATTTTGAATACCTGTCCACTGCAGTGACCATTATGCATCAAAGGGTTAAGCCTGATATTTAATCTGTGTGGTTTTGGCCGTGGGCAGGACACTGTCTCTATGGGGTAGTGGGTGGGTAACAGTACAGAAGCTGCAGAGGGGTGGGTTAAACTACGACTCTGCTTCCTGGCCTGGACCCTGGGTTGTCATGGAGGACTAATAAAACTGGCCATGTTCCTAGAAAGAAGAGCTGCCCCATCCAAAGAGGGATGGATGCCGTCTCTCCGCATCAGACCAGGTTTTCCCCAAAAAGTTTTCCAATTATCAATGTAGCCCACGTTGTTTTCAGGACACCACCTAGACAACCAGCGGTTGAAGGACAGCATGCGGCTAAACATGTTGTCACTGGTCCGATCAGGCAGATCGCAGCCTTTCCTTTGTGTTTATGTATACACCGCCCCCTAGTGTACAAATGCATAGTGTTTTATGCCGGTTTGCTAACAACGTGTGCATCTGTGTTTACAGGAGCAGGTGTCTTCGGGGCTGCTTTGCACCTTTCAGTGGAGGTTTACAACTGTGCTTTGTCACATACTAGTCCTAAAATGGTGCCTGTGATTCCTTTATGTTACTAATTATTTTCACTTGCAGTCAGTCTGGTTGTTTAGGTCAGCAAGCAGAACTGGGATCACTACTGAGTGATTTTAAGGACGTTTTTACTTAATGCTAGTTGGACCCATTAACTTAACTGTGTTTTATGCTAAGCTAAAGGGAACAGAGTACAGGAGAATGACTGGGTTGGTACAACTTGTTCCCACTTATCTAACTTTGGGAAATAAGTCAGACAAAATTTCTATTTAGGGTGGAATGTCCCTTATAAACCTGAAGTAAGGCAGTAAAACTAGGATTGGATAAATGGTTTGTTTTTATTTTATGGGGTGAATTCTGAATCTACTGCCAGCTGCAGTTAAAGGTCTTGAGAAGTGGCTTGCCTTAAGCTGGAACATGTAAATGAGGAGGAAAATCATGAAAATGCAAAAACCACAATTTGCACATGAATCTTTCCATGTGCTTGGTCTTGTAGATGTAACTTGCAGCAAAAGGTGATTAGCATGGATTATTTTAAAGTTCTTGATGTCCTTGCTGTTCTACGGAGGAATGATTTTACTCCCAACTTTAAGGTCATGTCCTTTTCTTGTTTTGGGCTTTGGGTCGGAAACCGAGGCCGTGCAGTATTCCACGGATTTAATGCAACACAACCTTTCAGATTGAAGTCACTTTCAAAAACATAAGATGTGTGTCAGATTCTGTACCACATATGAAAGTGACCTTATCTGCATCTGAAAGAAATAAAAAGAGTTGAGCTGTTCAGTCATAAAAATTAGATCTGGGTGGCAGATGGGCAAAAAGTCAGAATCGATGCACTTTTGCCTGCAGTGTGGAAGTAGCCTGAACATATTTTAAACTAGATACATTATATTTCTTGCAGAAATACTGTTTGAATGCTGACTGCCGAAAATGTTGGATGGATCGGGATAGAGAGCTGGGGAGCTGCAAGCGGCAAGAAGAACATTTTTAGTACTCTGTGGTCCTCAACTTTAAAGATATTGGTGCCAAAATGAATAGCTGGCCATTCCTGAAAGACTTAAGTGCTTTGATAACTCATCCATGTTAACTGCTGACAAACTGTAGAAGAAGATGTACGGCAAAAAAGTAATGAAAAATCTTGAATGAAGAATAAAGAGAAACAGCAAAACTAACATCAAACAAAAAGTTCATGTGGGAGGAAGGAGAATCCAAACGTGAGAAAAATCCAAGTGAGATCCTGCAGACACCCAACAAAAAATACCCAAAACATGAAAGGCATGGAGGGCCAGAACCGAAAACACACACACACACACACACACACACACACACACACACACACACTGTCCATTTCTTAAGACAAGCCACGGCTTTATGACCTCCTGGGAGATTTGGTAGACAAATGCTGATGGAAAACTGGAAGGCTGTGCACCTGATCTGACCAGTCCAGCTGGCATGGAGACGGGCCATCAATGCAAATTGTCTTTCTACAGAATAGGAGAATATCCTTCAACACCCTCCCAAATACACTTGCACCACCCTCGACAAACACACCCTGCAGCATAATCCAGCCTTTGAGTCAAATGTGCACACTTCCATTGATTCTAATGCTGAAGAACTCCTGATGGACATGGACCACTATCCAAACTTTGTTAGCTGAAACAAATCTGAGGAGGGAGATTCTGGATTTCTAGATAGAAATAGTGAAGACAGAGAAGGTAAGAACTTACACCTTGTTTTTGTTTGATTAAACGCATCTAAATAAGGGAATAAGGAGCTATTTTCACCACTCGACACACATCTGTATGTCTGACATCAGAATAAACAGCAGATACATGTAAATATTCTGCCTGATTTCATTCTAATAATGAACAATCAGCTGTTTTTATTGGTTAAAATTGTTTCTGTTCAGTGCTGGTGTACATGCCAAATGCACACTGTGATCTTCCTGCCCCTGGCGCCTCTGTCCTAAAGGACCTGTTTGCTTACAGTTTTGAAATCTTGATATAACAAAGCACTTTATGCTGCTGGTGAGTTAAACGGATATGATGGTGTTGTAGGAAAATGAGTTGTTTCATAGAAAACTAAACTAAATTGACTTGTGTATTTTGTACTACAAGAACTTCCGTTACACAAACACATACAGTCAGTAGTAGTTGTGGGGAGTTGTTGAACAGGAAGTTGTTTACTGACCACGCAGGGAAATCGTGTGATCAAGAAATGTGCCACATCAGCTGGTTGGAAACCAAACTGGAAGTGTACTGCTACTTATGTGGGTTTGCGTTAGTCGTGTGCTGCTGCAATAGACGGCATAAAACCCATCAGCCTGTGGTTGGATGTAAAGGAATGCAAATAAGTTTGGTTATGGAAACATAAGCCTAACGTGGTCTGGAAGGGAAAAGACCGCTGCCAGGAAGAGTTTATCAGCCTTTAAATTTAGACCAGTGGACGTTCCAAAATGTAAGTCCAGTGAACGAGTACATTATCCAATAATCATTTGCTAACTGTCAGGGACCTCAGCTTATTTGAATGGTAAATTTCTATTTGAATGGTTTTGGACACAGTTGTTCGTTTGGGAAATGTTCTAGCAGTCAAAATGAGCACAGCAAAGACTTGGACCACGGGTTTCCAAAACGTGGCCCACACAGTGACTTTGTGGGGTCCTTGATTGAAAAAAATGTTTTAGGAGATACTCTGATGTAAGGCCTAAAATAAACCAATTTCAAACAGAAAAGGGAAAATGCAGTGACGTATTTGTCCTTTATTAACCCGGTTCTTTGTTTTTAATAGAATCTTCTGGTAGATAAAAATATAAATCCCTGCTGACTTTTTCTAAAAAGCAGATTTGTTCATTCATTCATAAAACGGGACTAAATCCTGCTAACTAGACTGAAGAGTGGCCAAGATCCTGTTCTTGTTGCTAAAAGTGAAAAAAAAAAAAAGTTTTCAAGAGAAGAAACTAGAAAACAATCAACCCATCAGACCCACTTCATTCAATGCTTTAGTTTATGAAGGCTCTTATGAGACTCTCTATCTTATGTTTACAAAGACTTACAGGTACGTCGGACTAGTGAGTCATCACAGCAATCCTCATAGTAAGCAAGCACACAGCGACAGTGGAGAGGAAAACTCCCTTTTAACCCTCTGGAGGTAGGCGTTGCAGACTAGCAACGTTAAAACCTACCTACCTGGTTACCCCACATACGTAATCCAAGAGCAGGTTTTAACTGAGAAGTACCCCTGAAGGACTTAGTTGTTCGTCCTTTTATCAGAACTTCTTTTGAGCCTGAGAGGGTTAACAGGAAGAAACCTCCAGAGGATCCTGGCTCAGTACAAGCAGCCATTCACCACGACTCACTGGGGATGGAGAAGACAGAGCACACACACAGTAGGAGTAGTTTCTATGTTAAATGAAGTAAACCGGTATTAGCAGGCGGGAGAGAATGTTTATAATGTAACACTGCTCTTGATGAACATAACATCTATGATAGCTTCCAGTCAGGTTTTCGTGGAGCTCATTCTACTGAAACAGCTCTTCTTAGGGTCTCTAATGACCTTCTGACTCAGTGATGCAGGGTTCTGGTTCTGGTCCTGCTGGACCTGACTGCAGCCTTTGACACTGTTAAACTGCTCTGGCGTGGTTCTCCTCTTATCTGTCTGAGCGTTCCTTCTCTGTGGCCGTCTTCAAGTTTCTGTCCACCACCACCTCCCTCACCCATGGTGTCCCACAAGGTTCTGTGCTGGGACCTCTGCTCTTCCTCCTCTATCTGCTCCCCTTTATACCATCTTTATGCAGATGGTATTCAACTGTACATCGCCTTTAAGCCCCAGGAGATGTTTAAGCTGCAGCTGTTGCTTCTCACACCAAACCTTCTGTCAGGAATCTTGGCGTGACCTTTGACCCAGCTCTCACCCTGGATTCTCATGTCAGTTCTCTTGTTGGCTCCTCCTTCTTCCATCTCAGGAACGTTGCTAAGCTGAGTCCCATTCTGTCCCGCTCTGAACTTGAGACAGTTCTCCACACCTTCATCTCCTCACGCTTAGACTACTGTAACTCTCTTTTCACGTGTCTGAGCAGAACCTCCCTGAACCGTCTACAGGTGGTTCAGAACGCCTGTGCTCGGCTTCTGACCAAGTCCTCCAAACACACCCACATCACCCCGCTTCTCCTCCACAGTGGTTTGTTTTACTGTATTGGGTGTGGGCATTTTCAGTAATTTGTCTCTTTTTCTTTTCTTTGTTTTAATACTCTTTTCACATTTTATGGCTGATATTCAGTTTTTTTCCAGCAGAGTGACAATGTGGACCAAAATAGTTTTACTGGTGACTGGAGTTGCCTTCATGCATCGGGTAGGCCATTTCCTTTCTCTGGTTCTAATCTTTTGAAATGTTTTCAGAAAACTCTCGACTTTAAACTTGGGTTTTGCTGTTTCAATGAAACCACAACAGCTAACGTTAATCCTCCGCGGACGGCTGTGCAAGCGGTCTTGTGTGTGACCTCCGTTATCACAAAGCCTTAAAGGAGTTGGCAATCAGCCTTTCATGACTTTAAACAACAAGCTCATTTACATGTAGAAATCCCGGGTTTACCATCTTTCAGCTGAACATTGAAAACGACATTTGTACCTTGTACATGATGTCATGGGATCTGTTAGCACTGATGGTGTGATGTGAACAAGTTAAAACTGGCTCGTTTCCTCTTTCATGGGCAGCCATTTTTTCATTGGATGGACTCCAAAAGGTAACCAAATGCAGAAGAGTTTGTAATCTGAGGGGTTAACAAATCCGCCCTGTGGTGCTTGTAATGCTGCGCTAAAACTAAAACAAAGACGAGAGCAAACTCATTTTTTACCTGATGTCAAAAAGCAAAAAAGAGCAATAAAGTTAACAAAATCAGTATCTGAATTTTAAATAAGACCAAATTGTACAATAATTTCACATCAATGCTAATGTTGCTATTTTTTGTTCTTGCAGGTGATTTCACAAGGTGAGAACATCAATACTAATCCCATAAATACCTTACCTGTAGGCCGTCTTTAATTCATTCTGACAGTCTGTCTTTAATGCTTTCATTCATTTGAACAAAATCATCACAGTTCCTTAATCCAGCGGGCCTACTGCATCTATGATTACCAATCGATTTAGCATCATTCTTCCCATTTTTCTCCTACTGATGACTAAGACATCTACGTTTCGGAGCTGATGGTGGAGAATAACGTCACGCTGGATGCCCAGAGGATCCTGCTGAGTTGGAATGCTTCAGTAACCCTCAACGTGACGGATAGCAGCGGTGTTTCCCACACCGTGACAATCTTCAGCAGTGAAGTGGTTGCAGGTAACGGCTGCTTTTCTGTTGTTCTAACATCACAATACATCCTCATAAGTAATGTTTGTCTTATAAATATGAACATAAAAACAGTGTGTTTCCTTTTAAGGCACTCTCACTAACATCCCATCAATATTTAAAGATTTTTTAAATGCTTGATGAAAAATTACTGGGTTTACCAACTGTTTACAACCTTTCTGACAAAGCAGAATAAACAAGTCAGAACAAAACGTATAACTCCATCCCCCGCTCTACACATTAAACATAAGATCTAATCCAGTAAAGAAATAACTGTCACACAAAAACAAAACCCTAAAAATAGTCTGCAGGAACGTTATCTAAAAACATAAACGTTGACCACACGTTATTAAATCTCCCCACCGGACCCTTCCGACTCTGACTTTCTCCAGATGTACATGAGACATGCTTTCCCCGAGTATGCTAGTGGATGAGTCCTTCTACCTCGACATTATGAGTGTTTTAGACAGGAGAAAGCTATCATGCCCAGCTGGCCTGAGTCCAAACACACCTCCACCACGACCGCTCCAAACAAAGCTAAGTGTCAGGGCGCACAGTGGTCCCACAAATCTGGGAGTGCTTCAAAAATCGACCCACAATCTATGAAAATGTGTGGCAGATGAACACTTGCCACCATCATGTGGGTCCAAGTCTGGCTTGAGTTTAGATAGTCTGACTCTGGACCAATGGAAACGATGCACCTCTTCAAACTGAACAACACTGTGTCTCACACACACACACACATGAACGTTCTTTAGAGCCTTGTGCCAGACTATTGTTGCTCACCCAGCACCCAGGCCCAGCTCTCATCTGTTTTAAAACATCCAGACTGGTCTGATGGTGTGAGCTGAGCCAGGTCTAACATTTACTCAAAACATTCTTAAATATCCGACGGTCCAAGATCTCATCCAGGAGGGTCTGAGATGGACACAGGAAAGCCTTCAGAGTCAGACTTGACAAAGTGTCTCGGTTATAAATACCTTAAGAATTGTGACTTTGACCACCAGCTGTTTAAAGGATTCAAACATGTAACCCAAACCCATCAACATATAAGTCATGTAGATAATTTATGTTTCCACTAGGCCACCCGTTAAAGACCTCTTCAGATACGGAGGAAATAAACGTGCAGTTCTTTGTCACAGGGACAGCGAATGGTAATCTGGTGAAACCAAAAGGCCGTCTCACTGAATCCCGACCGTAAACAGTCACGCTGTGTCTCCTTTAAGCTTGTTATACCTCTTTTAAGAATGAAAGTGATGGCATCCTTACGATCTAGAGTAAATCTCATCTTAGTCACTTGTTCTACAGAATGCATAGTTGTGGGCGAGGACTTTGAGTGCAACTGCACGATGGGCTACGTTTGGAGTAACGAAGTCTGCTACAACTATAACTGCTGTCTTCCAGCAACGTGCACAGCAAATATATCTCTGGCTTCATCCATCTGTGTCCGGGAAACCAACGGTGACCATCCTCCTCATGTGTTGTTGTTTGTGTTTGGTTTGTTTAGGTTTTTATTTTTAATTGAACTTTCATGTTTTCACTTAGTCTCAGTTGAAGCTAATGAGACGCTTTATAACCAACAGTTTCCATCAATGGATCAATTTCACCCTGGAATGCCATCTATACACAAACAGTACGTCCGTCTCCGTTTACACAGCAACGCTACACCACACCCGGGTAAACGGCTGCTTCTAAAGCCTTCTTTATCTTCAAAGGTACAGAACTCCTTCAGTAAGCTGAATGGCCTGAAGACTCTAACTGTCACACCAAGGAGGTTTGCCTTTCCATATCAGCTTTTCAGTTTCAACAGTACTTTCATCCACAAATGTCTGTTAGAAGTTAACGAAACAATGACAAGGTTTGCATGTTTAATCATTTGTTCAGAAAAAGACTTTTCCACTGATTTTCTCCTCATCAGCACCGCCACCATAGCTGACTTTTTGGTAAATGTCAGCGTTAACGTAAACACGTCTAAACTTCAGGAGATTCTGACTTATCTGCAAAGTTCTGTTGCCTCCAGCCAAATTTTTGTGGACACTCTGGGTTTGTAAATCTTTGTACATCCTCGCTAAGACATTGAATCTAATAATGTACCCAGTTATGTCTGAATCACTTCTATCGTCCCCTTTTACATAGGAATGGTCAACATTTACGCCCCTCCAACCCCAGTGAAATACCAGTCACTGCTCCTCCTGAACTGCACGTTGGAGGAGGCCACCGACAGCTTTGGCTGGAACCTAACCACACTGCTGCAGCGCTTTGAACTCAACAACGGCCTCATTGTGAGAATTGGTCCACCCTGTGCCACACAGGATTACCAATCCTGTACTTCAGTTACTATCTCAAATGCTACTGGCATGTATGCAGGCAAGTAAACCAGCTTCCACCCCAGAAAAACTTCTTGATTTTTTTACATTCAGGTTTCTGTGTATTTAAACTATTTTCTATTTACAAGACTGATTCTGAGATCTAGGATCCATCTTTCAAGTTCCAGTTGGTCCCCACACTCATCAACAGGATCACAAGCTGCTAATTGGATTAGCGTTCACGCTAATTATTCAACATTTATGTGCTAGCATCTTAATGACATCATGAGCTACATTTCAGAAAGACGATCAGAAAAGGCATTTCATGTTTGAGTTGTTTGCTTATAAACTGTATAATTGGGTCTTTACAAATGCAATTTTTCTGTTTTTGTGCAATTTTTTTTACATGTTTGTGTAAACTTGATTAAATCTAGAATCTAGGTCTAAAAATGTCTTGGTGCTGCCCCCTGTGGGTTTAACTGTGGCTACTGCATTTACAGTACAGTCTCCTCCCACTCCCCCTCCGTCCTGAGATGGAGATGTCCCACACTTGGCCATGCCACTCCATGGGTGTTTCTCAGTGGCCAGGCGCCTGGCCTTGCGAGGCGATGTCTAGCGAGGCCAGGCGCCTTGCTTACGAGGACACGGTCCTTCTTTGGTCAAAGAAAACGGTAAAATGCAACAGACTAGCATCACGTGGCCGCGGCTTCCACGGCGGTGACGTAACGTCACGTGACACAGGAGATAACGTTATATTTTATACGTATTAGTTTCAATATAAAAATATAACGAGCCTTTAACTTTTTAAATTGTGTATATTTTTATTAAATTAAATATTTAAGTGAGTTACTACCCGCTAGCCACCGAAACTGCAACTACTAAGCAGCTAACCAATCATAGAAAACTTCTTTGGATCTAAAAAAAAACATTTTAAATTAGCTGACTTACTTTTAAACTTGAAATTTGCCCTCAAAGTAGCTGCCGGCTTCTGATCCGCCGTCCTTTAGGACATACCGTGGTGTATTCTGGGTAATTGTTGACCAAGGCTAGGCTACAAGACACCTCTCGTGTATCCTTGCTCAGCTAGCTAAACGGCTAACAAACGGAGAACACACGCCTCAGCATAACATGAATATTGGAACACGTCTTGACGGCTCCTGATGATGTATCTCCTAGGCAACCGGGGCGGGGCCAAGACATCAAGGCGAGGTTTCTTGGCATTGAGAAACACCCCATGCCTCCTGGCAACGCCCACTTTCACAGCATTTTTCAAATGTTGACTAGGGGTGGAGTTACGTTTTCTGATGGTGTGCAGCCCCTCTTTGGGTGTGGTTATGGCATCATAGCAGCATGGCTGGATGGCTGCAGCTTGTTCAGAACCGAAACCATCTATGACAGTTTCAGATTGGACCTGCTGACTGACTGGCTAAAGCCACAATAAAGGCAGTTGTTGACTTTATACTTTTGTGTTTTCACTTTGGAAGTGTGTATTCCTCGCAGTTCCTTCCACTACTGCATGAACCAGATTTCCTTACAATGCAAAAGTAACATTCTAGATATGAATTGGTTCGAAGTGTAGTTGAATCTCTGATAGGTTCACTGAAGGGATCACGCAGCTGTCATGAACTTGTGTTCCCAACAGGCACATACGAGTGTGGATTCACCACTGGGTCAGTCAGACACACAGCGCGGGCGAGTGTGGACATCGCTCTCCTGCCAGATTCCATCAACATGAATTTTAGCCCTCTGATCGCAGACTGTCTACAGCTGACCCCTGTTACTGTTTCTGCCAGCATTCCAATAACCACCGAGCCCTACAATATCACATGGAACCAGAACACCAAAGTGATGCAGACAAATCCAACAAGTGAGACACATCTACCTTTTATTAAACGTTCCGTCTTGATGAACGGGTCAGTGCTGAAACAACCGTGTTTATGTTACAGAGAGGGACGTCTTCACGTACAACTTCACCGCTTCCATGGGCTGCACAGCAGCAAGTGAAAACATAGAGATCTTTTTTCAAAACAGACTGAATCAAACTAAAAGTGCAAACGTCAACATCCCTGTGTTACTTGGTACCGAATTCTTTAAATTAGTTTCAAAAATGAGATTTACATTTTGAAATGCTTTATTCCTAATTTTTGAAAGTCTGTCTGATCTGATGTTTCCTCTTTTGACTCCCGCTGTCTCCTGCTTTTCTGTGTGCTTTACAGTTGGGGCGTCATTTTGCAACGCTGAAAGTATTGGTGATGAGGTCTGGCCAAAAACTCCAATTAAAACATTAGTCACAAATAAAACATGCCCAGTGGGCCGGGTCGGCAACAAGACACGTTACTGTAACGGAAGCCGACTGTGGGAACCGGTGTTCTCACAGTGCGTCAGTGAGGTGCTGAACAAAGTGCAAGACGCAGCTACTGTGAGTTTTTAGCTACTTGCTGATGCTTCTTTAGCTCTGGGTGGTTAGCAGAACCCTTAACGTCACAGAGAAGCTAAATATTGACTGATGCTAAAAGTTAGACGGTTTTGATTCTGTGCTCACCATTTTAACAAACTTTGATGCATTTTTCTTATTTTTTCTAGAACTTCCTGAATGGACTTGGAGCTACCCCGGAAGTGGCTAAAAACATCTTTCAAGGTGTTAATAACAACTCCAATCCGAATTCTGGCACAGGTGACGAAGCTGACATTGGTGCTACCATCAACATCATAGGTGTGATGGCCCAAGCATCGGGAATTATGAATTTGCAAGAGGATGTCTTGCCTGTAGGTATATTTAATATTTTACTTTACTTACTACAGCTCTTTACGTGTGGCAGGGATACTATGTACCATACACAGGAGAAGAGGTCGGCGTCTTTGTTACGATTGTTCTGTGTTCCTTATCTGATTCCTTTTGGTTCTTCAGAATAAATAGAGCTTGTTTCTTCCTTTTTGCTGACATGTTTCAGCTCTCACTGCAGCCTTCGTCAGAGCTCCGGTGATGTTGGTGGCGTCACTTAAACAGAGATGGGAGTGACGCCACCAACATCGGCGACACTCTGACGGGATCACACAAGACGGGCTTATGGTACTGGCAGAAGGGGAGGGTTGACACGGGTTTTACACTGGAAGCATCGGCGGTACGAGACGGCAGCAGATTGCTTTACTCGCCAACTCCAAAGCGGTCCTTTTGGCACCGGGACAGTCTCGGCAGCAGTACGGCTTCCTCGCTGTTTTCTTCTCTGGACTAGTGAGATTACAAGATCCCTCGAGACTTCAGATCACGGTTTGTTTATACAATCCGCCATTAAACTATAAAACAGAAAAGAAGGAAATCACGTTTGACATCGCTGTTTGATGTCATATATGATGTTGTTCCTCTCCACGCTTTCCCAAATGGACAACCCAGCCTAACGGCACGTTTCCTCGTCTGGCAGAAAGAGACGAGCCGTCACCAATCAGTTACAAATAAAATATGTTTAGCAGAAATATCTGGAGGGCAAAAACTCTTGTGAGGATTCTTCTTTAAAACGTTTAGTTCCAGACCTCCGACTACTCTGAACTCTCCTGACAAAACACTCAAACACAGTTTTGTTTTATTTCATTCTGTTATAGGATCTAATCAACGCTGCTAGCAACATGGTGAACTCGTCCTGGGATGGGGTAAATCAGACCGTTCGTCAAAGCATGTCATCAAATTACCTTTCTTCTATGGAGAACCTGGTGAAAAACATCCAGTTCAACGTGAGTGATGGATACAACAGCACCAACCTGGAACTAAAGCTGTGTACAAGCGAAGACTGTAGTCTGTCTCTTTTTGGCGTCGACGTGTCTCTGAACAAGACCAACGGGACTATGAAAAGCCTCGGTGTGAGAAATTTAATGGACAAAATGACATTTGATCAAAATTTCAGCAGCATCTTGATCTCAGCCACCCTGGTGAACAACAACGATTCAAACATTACAATAAAAATGAACTTTCCTGTTGAGCAACCGGGTTTTACAACTTTTTCGTGTGTCTTCTGGAACACCGTCAACAACAGTTGGTCCACTGATGGATGCCTCGCCAACCTTACAGGCGGTAACGAAACTCTCTGCGAGTGCCACCACCTGACGTCCTTCTCTGTCCTCATGGCCAAGAGTGCCAATGTGTCTAATCCTAATCTGGACATGATCACATACATCGGCCTTGGCGTGTCCATTTTCTCCCTGCTCCTCTTCCTCCTCATTGAGTATCTTGTGTGGTCGGCTCTGATAAAGACGAACCTGTCCCATTTCCGTCACACAGCTGTAGTGAACATCGCTGTGTTCCGTTTGCTTGGTGACTGCAGTTTCTTGGCCTCCATCTTTCCCGAACAGCTCAGTGAAACCATGTGCCTAACCTTCACCGTGTGCAAACACCTGTTTTACGTGGCCATGTTCACCTGGATGTTGTGCCTGAGTTCAATGCTCGTCCACCAGCTCATCTTTGTTTTCAGTCCCTTGAGGAAAAGAGTCTTCATGTTTTTCTCCAGCATCGTCGGCTACGTCGTCCCCATCCTAATCGTTGGGTCCAGCTACGTTTATTACAAATACACCAACAAGAGCTACTATGACAGAAAATCATGCTGGCTAATATATGAATCTCTCTTGAAAGGCTCCATTCATGCTTTTCTCCTTCCTGTGTTAACCATTACTTTGACGAATCTCTTTTCTATGGCGGTTGTCATCCTTACCTTGGTGAAGACCTCGGTGCCTGATGGAACCAAGGCAGATGAAAAGGAGACGGCCAAGAGCATTCTGAAAGTGGTGGTCCTTCTAACGCCTATCTTCGGAGTAACGTGGAGCCTTGGCTTCTTCCTTTACACGCTGAACAGCACTGACCCCATGTTCATGGTTGTTAACTACCTTTTCACCATCCTCAACTCTTTCCAGGTAATTTGATACCAGTTTTTGCAATAAGCTTAAAATTAGACGCATCAATGTGATTCCCTGTTTCGGATAATTCCAGTGCTAAATACGGATCCGTCCAGCTCTGAGTGTAACTAATAAGGTTCAAACTAAAGCGGGGTCATAACTGAAATGGAGACGAATGTTTTAAAGAAAATCCTTTGCAGGATATTTTAGATGGAAATGTGTTGCACTTTATTTTTTCTCTTTCAGGGTTTTTTCATTTTGGTGACAGGATGCCTCGCTGAGCAGAAGGTAGGTTTGTCCTTTTAACAATAAGTACACAATACTGGAAGTCACTAAAGCATAGCTTGTAGCGCACAGGACAGAAATGTCCTGAGGCTCTAAAGAAAACCATGACTACGTTATTTGGTGGTTATTGTCCCAGTCCATGCAATGATATTGCTATTGTCGCTCACAATTTTACTATTTTGTGTTTGTTTTTACATTTTTGTTATGTTATCAGGTCAGAGATGAGCTATATAAACTCATTATGGTATGTAGTTTATCAAGAACTCAAGATCAAAACATAAAACATTGGAAACATGTAAAATAACCTATTATGACTCTGAATTCAGGCTAAAACGGGACGGGAAACGGACAGCATGCAGAAACTGACTTCCACTACCTACACCAAAGACAAATGATGACAAAGGTCAGTTTGATCATTTGTCTTTTGTATTCTGCATTAAGTTAATCATTGCCAGGGTTACTTAACATGGGAGTCAATGAGGATTTGCTCGCTTCTGACACCAGCCCCCAGTGGATGAGGGTGGAACTGCAATTTTTGGTACTTCCGGGTTGGCCTCAATTTTTGAGCCGCATTGTGGGGGCTTGGTCCCAACACAGAACCCTGGGGAACACCCCTGAGAAGGTGCGAGAAGGCAGACCCACTCGTTCTGAAGCTAACTGTTTTAACGCTAAAGTAAAACTTTGTCCTACAGTGCAGAACTATCACCTTAGAGCAGGGGTCCTCAACTATAATGGTCCGAGGGCCACTCACAAAAAAGACCCAGAAGCAAGAGGGCCGGGGGGGGGGGGGGGGGGGGGGGGGGCATCACAGCGCTCTGCTGGTTCAGTGAGTGGAATGCTACTGTGACTGAGCGAAACTACAAAGATGGCAGTGGCTAATTTGAAACCTTTTGGCATCAACTTTGGACTATTTAGACTTTGGGACAAGAGCAGATAGAGGTACTTTATCCTTTATTTAGAAGAAGGATGCACTGGTGTCGGCAGCGTATGGCAGACGGTCCTGTTTACCGACATCTGTAGCGGTGAGAGCTGATGTTGGTGGAGAACATTTAGAAAGGTCTACACCCGTGATCTCCAGCTCCCTTCCCTGAGGGCCGGTGTTCAGTGATTATTAGGCTTCTGCACAACTTGATGAACATGCGAATCAAGCATGTTGGATTAGGGAAACATCTAAAACATGCTGGATACGGAGTTGGGGATCTCTGGTCTGCACTGTGAGCAGATCAACAAAGAACGCATTTCTGCAGACATCAGAGACGATCTCTCGTCTGTGGCACAATCTCCGTCCAACGCTCAGCTGTTGTCCGCAGCTTGTGCTTTTCAAGGTTTCTCATAACAACCTTTAGGTTCTTCATTTGGTTTAATTCGTTTTTATTTGTGCTTTCCAGGAAGAGATGGCAGTATGTCATGTCTGCAGCTCGTCTTAGATACCACAAGAGGAAGCTTCTTGAAGTTTGTGGTAGAATGTTGTCCTTAGACTGTTAAACACACGTAGATGGTTTTTCATGGAGGAACGTTATCTAAGGTTTGTCTAATAGAGCACTGATGTGGACGTTTAGAGGTAAAGTAATATTTGCTGATTAAACAGAAGTAATGCTTGTCCGTATCAGCTGGCGATGCTCCTCATAGGAATGAATTGTTTTTATAGGCATTTTATTTTCCTTAACACCATTTATAGATAAAGTTCACATGTATAGATGTATAGGTTTAATGTCTGGCTCGAAGTGCAAACATACAGTATCACTGGACCTTTTCACATATTCTAACGTCATGCTGACTGTAAATAGCTTTGAGCCGTTCATTTAAAGACAAATCTGTAAGTTTATATAGTTTTACATGAATTTAACGCCGTATATGATGTTTGTGTAAGCGTGTACGTAGCTGAATGATGTCATGAAATAAAGATGTGAATAAAGAATAAGTCACATTATTGACTGGCAGCCTTCAGCAGACGTGAAATAACTCTAATAAGAATAACGATGACTTTTATGACTCATGAGTGCATTTTATAAAAGGAACATTTTCACATTCAGAGGAACCGGGAATCTTCTAAAATGTGTTTGTTTGAGTTTTCTTGATGACGGCGAAGATGACCAGTGTCAGAACGACAGCTCCTGCTGCTCCACCAATGAGAGCTCCCAGAATCCCTCTGTCAGCGTGCATGACCTCGCACCGTGACCCCACGGAGAAAGCTGCCTGGCTTGTTTCACATCTAAAGAAACAGAGGAGATTTAGTGGAAATTATGTGTTTATGATCAGTCAAGATATGTTTATTTAGACTCAAGGAGCTCTTTGTGATCTACAAGAACAGGGTTGGACCAGCGGGAGACCGTCATGAAGATAAGATATCACCAAAAGGATTTTCTCCGCCCTCATCCTCGACAGCCTGACATAAATGCTGCTGGTGTTAAATACAGAGAACGTATTAAAATTAGGATTATCAGGAAAATCCATCTGCTAAATGAGGCGTGACCTCTCAGATTTCCTGTTTTCCTGTGGAGGAAGAGAAGAAGAAAATATCATTTCTATAGCGCCTCCTAAGATAAAAATCATCATTTAGCGACATGAGAGAACGCAGGTGAAGGGGTCCTGGACAGAACTTGGCCCACGTTCATCCCTGATCCATTCTGAAAGAAAGCTGGATCAGCGTGGGGAGGTTTGCTGCATGTGGACAGGGTGGTGAGAACTTTACAAGAACTCAGGCCCCAGGTCATAGATATACGGTGTCAGCAGGTTCTCCAGCGTTCCATCAATGACCCCGATGTCAGCTGTAATGTTCTCAACATGCATCCAAAGAAGACCACACTCAGCCTCAGAAAACACCATCCAAGTTCCTGCTGACGACCATCTTTATCTGGTGTCAGCGAGCCTAAGAGGGTTTGTCCGCAGTAAAAGAGAACATCTGTAAATGTGGTAATAAAAACAAGAGGAGGAAATAATCATGTAGTAAAATCTGCATCACATTCAAAAGAAAACACAATCAGTTTGAAACATTGAGCTGTTTTGTTGCCATCGTAAGACCTTTAAATGGAACTTAGACAGGCTTGCTTTAGCGCCATCTGATGTTTGTTTAGTAAAGCCGGAAGTGAAGCCTATCTCGTCGCCATGCATTCCTTTTTTTAACAGCGTAAAGTAGCTGTCCAGATTATTTCTTTTGTCTGTTGGCATCACTAGCGAAACCAATCAGAGCCGGGCGGGGGGCGGAGCAAATGACGGACCCTTTAAACCCAAACAATTAAGTTTATGATGACATGACTTTAGCAGGGGAGGCCCGTGTATTTGGGACCTGCAGTGCTAGTTTACTGACATAATATGATGTTACAACGGTGGCGGACTGGCCAGCTGTGAATCCCCCCCCCCCACCCCCACCCCCACCTGTCGAAAATCCCCGGGCTGCAGGAATGTCCAGCCTCCCATGCAGTGCTTTAACCCTCCCACTGTCTTTATGGGTGACGCAGCGAGGAACGTTGACCATTGGGCAGGATTGATGGTTTATCCCTTAAGGTCCACGTGGCAGGGGTGAGGTGGTGCTCACTCTTCAGCCCTGCCACACGGACCCAAGTGATACACCATCAGTCCTGCTCAGTGGTCACCCTTCCTCGCGGGGTCACACCCATTAGGACAGTGGGAGGGTTAATGGGACTGGTATGGCCACTTCTAATTTTGAGTTTTTCTGGTCATTTATTGTCGAAATTTCCAATAATATAATGTATTTCCATGCTTTCGTTCTTTTTTAAACACAGAAACAGTTTTGTTTACCTGTTTGTAGCTACGGTTTTGCCGACAGCTGCCGGCTTCTTCAGGCTGACGCTGATGGTGGCGCGTCACTTCCTTCTCCGTTTATCTGCGGGCAGCAGAGGACGTTGTCGCCCTCTACTGCCCGCTCTCCCCTCTCCGACGATGCAGTCCCATGCGTGGTCCAGCGTGTAAACTCCGTCGTCCCTGTTCATGGTCCCACATCCACGTCTCCTTATCTCGATTGCTTCCTTGATCCATCTTTTGTATTTTTGTTGTTCGGTGGTTATGATCCGTGTGCTGTCCCAGTCCATTATATGGTTTTCTCTTAAGCAATGATCTGTTACGGCTGACTTTTTTATTGTACTTTCTGCTTCTTCTTTTGCTGCTCTTGTGTGTTTATGATTTGCCTCTTTCTCGCACTCCTTTCTGTGTTCTATTGTCCGTGTATTGAGTTGGCGTCCGGGTTCTCCTATGTATGTTTTATTGCATATTTTGCATGGGATTTCGTAGACGACTCCACATTTTTGTCCAGCTGATATTTTGTCTTTTGGGTGCACTAGTCTGTTTCTAACTGTTGTGTATGGCTTTGTTGGTGTGTTTATGTTGTGTTTTTTCATTGTTGCTCTTATTTTTTCCGTTATGCCTCTGATGTATGGTAGGGTTATCACTGGTTTTGGTTCTTGTCTTTCTGGGTTTCTGGTTCTTCTTTTGGGTTGTTCTTTTCTTTCTGTTGTTGTTTGTTGTTTTCCTTTGTTTATTGCCCATGTCGGGTATCCGCAGGTCTTTAAAGCGTGTTGTATGTGTTTGTCCTCTTGTTTACGGTCTCTCTCTTCTGTTATTATGTTTGCTCGGTGATATAATGTTCTGATTACTGACATGTTGTGTATGGTGGGGTGTTCTGATGTCCATAATAGATATTGGTCTGTGTGTGTTGGTTTCCTGTATGTGTTTATGTTTAGGGTCCCGTCGGTCTGCCTGGTGATTTTCATGTCCATAAATGCTATGCTGCCTTCTGTTTCTGACTCATAAGTGAATTTTACATACATAAACAAAACACCCCACTTAGACCAATAGTTGACAGCATAGGTACACCAACATACAACATGGCAAAAGATATCAGCAGAATCATCAGCCCGTTATTAGGAAATACAGACCAACACTGCAAAAATAGTATAGAATTGGCAAAAGAACTAAAGGAAATTACAATAGAAGACAACGACATACTCATCTCACATGACGTCACATCTCTGTTCACAAAAACACCAACCCAAAAAACCATAGACATAGTAGTTAACAGAATCAGACAAGACAAGACTTTACACAAAAGGACAAACCTCACAGCAGATGACATAGCACAACTGATAGGACTGGTAGCTAACTCCACTTACTTCACATACGACACAATATACAAACAACTAGAAGGCTTCGCCATGGGTAACCCGTTATCAGCCACCCTGTGCCAGTTTTTCATGGAAGACCTGGAACAAAAAGCCATAGCCACTCCCACCCCCCCCAAACTGCAAAATAAAACTATGGAAACGCTACGTAGACGACATACTGGAAATCATACCAAAAGGTCAAACAGAAACACTAACACAACACTTAAACAATATTGACGACACGGGCAACATAAAATTCACTTATGAGTTAGAAACAGAAGGCAGCATAGCATTTATGGATATGAAAATCACCAGACAGACCGACGGGACCCTAAACATAAACACATACAGGAAACCAACACACACAGACCAATATCTATTATGGACATCAGAACACCCCACCATACACAACATGTCAGTAATCAGAACATTATATCACCGAGCAAACATAATAACAGAAGAGAGAGACCGTAAACAAGAGGACAAACACATACAACACGCTTTAAAGACCTGCGCATACCCGACATGGACAATAAACAAAGGAAAACAACAAACAAAAACAGAAAGGAAAGAAAAACCCAAAAAAAGAACCAGAAACCCAGAAAGACAAGAACCAAAACCAGTGATAACCCTACCATACATCAGAGGCATAACGGAAAAAATAAGAGCAACAATGAAAAAACACAACATAAACACACCAACAAAGCCATACACAACAGTTAGAAACAGACTAGTGCACCCAAAAGACAAAATACCAGCTGGACAAAAATGTGGAGTCATCTACGAAATCCCATGCAAAATATGCAATAAAACATACATAGGAGAAACCAGACGCCAACTCAATACACGGACAATAGAACACAGAAAGGAGTGCGAGAAAGAGGCAAATCATAAACACACAAGAGCAGCAAAAGAAGAAGCAGAAAGTACAATAAAAAAGTCAGCCGTAACAGATCATTGCTTAAGAGAAAACCATATAATGGACTGGGACAGCACACGGATCATAACCACCGAACAACAAAAATACAAAAGATGGATCAAGGAAGCAATCGAGATAAGGAGACGTGGATGTGGGACCATGAACAGGGACGACGGAGTTTACACGCTGGACCACGCATGGGACTGCATCGTCGGAGAGGGGAGAGCGGGCAGTAGAGGGCGACAACGTCCTCTGCTGCCCGCAGATAAACGGAGAAGGAAGTGACGCGCCACCATCAGCGTCAGCCTGAAGAAGCCGGCAGCTGTCGGCGAAACCGTAGCTACAAACAGGTAAACAAAACTGTTTCTGTGTTTAAAAAAGAACGAAAGCATGGATTTACAAAGACACAGCAAGAACACACCTAAGATATAATGTATTTGTCTGTCCTCAAACATCAGCCATCCACATCCATGCAGCACTGCCACTCCAGATACGCCAGACTGGCGCTCCATGACAGGCTGCATTTTGCACATAGGGCGAATCACTGCTGTGAGGCGCACTGCACGTACAGCACCTTCAGTCCAGGCACAGGAGAGGAACAAAGAGATGCACGTTCCCGCAGCAGCATCTGACCAACCACTGGTTAAATGCACCAACAAGCAGGTATCCATGGAGCTGGAAAGATGGCATCCAAACAAAAATGTAGTTATAATGTATCGATTAAGAAGTCAGGGAACGGTTCATGGACGAAATCACCATTATAAATGGTTTGGATCTATGTGAAAGACCCGAGACCGGAACACCGACGACAACTTGTTGCTACCGCAGCTCTGACATTTTTGGCCATTTGTTTGAGGTGTGAGCGAGTGGATGTAAACGTCCGGACAAAATGTAAATGATCCATTCGCTGGTTGTTGGGTTAAAAAGCAGAAATGTAACCCGTTGTTAGGAACCAGGGAGCAGAGACAATAATCCTGACACTCTGACTTTAACCCTCTGGAGGCAGGCGTTGCAGATCAGCAACGTTAAAACCTGCCTACCTGGTTACTCCACACACGTGTTTCATGATCATTTCTTTACTCAGACGTACCCCTGAAGGACTTAGTTGTTCGTCCTTTTATCAATACTTATTTTGAGCCTGAGAGGGTTAACCCATTCATCTTAAAACGTGTTAAAAATCCATCATTTCTTTCATTTATCTGCCCAGAAGCATGACTTTTTCAGGAAGCACAAGAATAAGAAACGTGTTAATGGTACGGATATTTTTAGAAGTAGCAACGACGTCGCTTGTGTAGCGTCAATGAGCGGCTGAGAGCTGCGCGTTCCCGCGGCAGAGCCGAGCTGAGATCAGGTGTCCGTGTAAATGAAGTGGTTATTGCTTTCTGATGTGGGTGTGGAGCCAGCTTCACTCAGCTGCTGAGGCTGCTCTGAGCAGAGGCCTCAGCGAGCAGCAGCACTGTTACGTTTAACTGGCACACGCAGAAATGTGTGTTTTGAGTGTGACAGGGCGAGTGTCACTGTATCCTGACTGATCATGTGCCCTGGCTACTTGGCCACGGGAGTGTCCCTTTGGCTGAGCGGTTAGCAAGTGTGACCCTCACTTGGGAGTCTGGGGATCCAATCCTGCCCGGGCCCTTGTTTCTCCACCTTGCCACATTAGCATAGTTTTCGCCTAGTCTCGGCTTGTTAATGAAAACTCCCGTTCCTCTCGTCGTGTTTTAGTCACCAAAGAGCTGTTTTTACCTCGTCAGCATCTCATTTTCATTATGAAGAAGAAGAAAATATCATTTCTATAACGCCTCTCAAGATAAAAATCACGAGGCGCTTCACAAAAACAAAAAAAAAAGTAAAAATATAAAAAAGCATTTAAAAATGTTTAAAAATATATTTAAAATGAGCAAAAATTAGAATGGAAGCAAAAAAATGAAAAAACAGGGCATCAATGAAATCAAGTCGTCATTGTTTTCGTCAAAGAAAACAACATTGGTTTGTAGCCTATGTGTGCGTGTTGTGTGTGCTTGTCACGAACGATGAGTATGTTTAAAAAACGTACACCATCCGTATCTCACCAGAATGACAATTCTCTGGAAGGTGATGTTCGGTCGCCTTACAGCTGCAATCCAAGCGATTTGATGAGACTTTGTTACGTTTGATACTTGGGTCTCCGTGGTTTTGCCTCCAAGCGGAAAAGCAGTGAGAAGTTAGCATTTTTCCACCTTCATTCCCCTGGCGATGAGGTTGCACCCAACAACACAGCAACGATTTACCATGGTTGTGTAATATAACCATCAGATGATTGATAGATTAAATAAAGCCGCAATATCGAGATTATTTGTGAAATCCACTGAAATGATTAATTAAATGCTACTCTTTAGCGCCATGCAGTTCAGCTACGGTGGCCCACTCAAAAGGCAACAACCTCCAACTTAGCATTAGCTTGATGGTGTTGTCAATTTCCAATGTCTTTAGCCTAACCCACACAAAGCGTCCAAATACTCGACCAGTTAAAAAAATACATTTCTAATTATGCCATGGTGGAGATGGACATCGCTAGCTGCTGGTTAGCCATGGCTAGCAAAGGAGGGTTGGCTGGAGCGCTGTGTATGCTGTGTGTAAACTCCCACGGATTACCAGCCGAAGGAGACCCACGTCTAAAGTTAACGTTTGAGAAGAAGCCCTCGAAGAAGGGTGTCATCTGTAACGCATGGAGAATTACATCGCTGTTAATAAAGTGTTTGTGGAGATCAAGTAAACTACGCTGATTTAGCCACTGGCCAGCGGACGAGCGCTGGAGCGTGTTGGGAGAGATGGCAGGCTGCAGGAAGAGACTTGAGTAGGAGGACTTTGGAACAGACACGTTGAGACCAGATCGGGAGTTCTGGTACTGAGAAAAGAAGAATGAGCAACATGGGGTGAGTTAGGGATTCAGGGACACCGCTAGGAGGCTGGTGTCCAGCTAATAGTGGGCAGGCTCTTAACTATGCAGCTTCCTAGTGTTGGACATGATGATGAACTGACAAATTTCATGTGTCTTTCCATTGAATTGTTTATTATCAAACTAACAAGTACAGCAACGGTGTAGCTAGCTTCTTCTACCTCTTCTTAGTTGAAGACTTCGTGCTCCCAGGGCGCAATGCTGCCCTCTGCTGGTTCTTTCAGATTACAGTCATAGTCCAAACAGGTAACGTGGAGCTCGTATGTCCCTAAACAGCTACTGTATTTCAAGATGGTGGATGACTACGGAGCATCAGCCACAGTTTATGTTTTTAAAAATGTAAAAATTCAAGCTGTGAAGAATATTTAGAATTGATGTTGGTGACAAATGTTAGTGAAAAAGGACACATTTGTGACCTGGAAACAGGATTTATAGTCAACAGGTAAAAATATCACACACTGGGCCTTTAAATATGAAATCAATCAGAATAAAAATCCCAGAATCCAAATCAATAATGATGCACCTAAAAACTAAATCCTTGCTCCGTGTATAATGCACTCTGTTGTTTTTTAACCAAAAGTTGACACGCACATAGATCTTAATCATGGAGGTTAAAGTATCTTTGAGTCACTAACCTGCAGCTGAAGGTCCCTGCACTCTCCACACACAGGCCTCCATTAAAGCACGGGTTAGGGTGACAGGCGTCAGCAGCACGCGCTTCTCTGGGTTTCGGATTGTTGTGTTTCACTTCCACCTCTTCGACTTCCTCCTCATCGTGCGTTTTCATGTCCGGTTGGACTGGGACCTCTGTCTGGATCAGGTGGGTCAAATCTAAGAGAATATTTTACAGATTATTTCACAGAAGTACTCCAGCAGCGATATGTGTATTTTTATGTTGTAACCGTTGAAGTCAGCTGTAATAATGAGGTCGTCATTTTTTAGGAAGCTTCTTCTTTTTAGGTGATTGTGAGAAATGAACGTCCTCCAGCCAAAGTCGGGACCACGGAAGCATCGGCAGCTTTCGTCCCAAACGGCTCCTGAAGAGGCCGTCGGTTTGTTCCAGCGAGCATTCGCGTCTAGAGGGCAGAACAGCCAGAAAAGGATGTTTTATGTGTTTGACTTCCTGAATGGAAGCACTGATACAAACACGCAGTTCCAAAATAAAACTGTCTAGTAACAGGAAATGGAGGAGGAATGTTCCGGGGAAGCCAAAGCCGGTTCTTCAGGGTAACAAAAGTGTCCCTGGGAGAAACTCAGAGCGATGGATCCATAGAACAGCTCATGGAATAAAAGACAAGCGAGGATGACATGGAAGCAGAAAAGTTTAAAAGCAGTGGAACATGTTTTGTTTTGCTCTTTTAGACATTTTATAATCAGAAAAACGTAGAAATGTGCAAGAAAAGTTGCTTCAATAATGTTTAAAATCTACAAAGAAGCTGAAATCCTGAGAAAAGTAAGTAAAGTTGACTTTCCCAAGTTATGAAACACAATTTTATTCATTTCTCAACACTTTGACATCTTAGTTTACCAAAATGAAGAAATAAAAATGACTTCACGTCCTTTTTAATCACATTTTCAGTCACGTCTCAGTTAAGCAGCAACAAATCCTGCTTTTATTCTGCTTGTGCCTCGGCTTCAGTCTCAACCAAACTTTGTAGAACAAAGTTATCTCTTAGCCTAAATGTTCCATAACCTTCACATAGCTAGCTGCTAACCCGAAATGCACTAAAGTCAGAGGAAACACTGCAAGCTTAGTAAGTCTGATAAAACCTGAATCACTGAGCTGAAGAACGATTGTAGCTCAGTAGGGACTCACCTGTTGTGAAGCTTCTTGTGGAGGACATCCTTAGTTTAACATCTGGATCCTGGTCCATCACAACAGCGGTGACCTGTCTGTTTTCTACTGGCCACTGCATGACTGCATCGTTTTCCCCGCTGCAGAGGTGCAGGAAGATGCCAACGTAGTCTGAGTAATTACTTTCTCTTCCATTTGGGTAAACACTGATACCAAAAGAGTAGCCCTCCATGTTGTAGAAGCATTTGCTTCGAAGAAACGTGCCAACAGGAGTGGTGGTAAGAAAATGGGTAAAGTTACGAAGCTGCCAAACAAGACTTGGGCAGACAGTCTCGGTGAGGGTGATGTCATCAATCAAAATGGCACCTGAGGAGTTGGATGATCCCCTGATTCCTTGGAAGAAATAACGGAATTTTTCTGTCACTTTCAAAGTAACATGGGCTATTTTCCAGGCGTCATCTCCATCACCTGGAAGACACAAAGAAACATGTTAGACTGTATGCTGACGACTGAAGGATCTACCAGCTCTAAATGCTACATGGGCAGAGAATGCTGTTCATCATGGCGGAACAAGATGGTGGCGATGCAGGGATGTGTTTGACTCGTTTGTTTACTGAGGACCTGAAAGATTCAAAATAGTGGAGAGACTGGCTGCTAACCTGTAAGAATACAAATATCCTGATGGTAGGAGTGTTGGACCTGCTGGAGACCAGAGGACTCCAGCGGGGGCTGGAGTCTCCACACCGCCCCCATCTCAGGCACTGACAGAGTTAACATGGATTGTCTAAAATAGTAAAAGTCTGATGTTTCAGCGACGTTTAAGGCTGAACTGAAGGATGCCCTGGCAGAAGACTTTGCCTGCGAGCGATGAAAAACGAGATGACAGTGCCCGTTCGGCCACTGAGCAGGTCGGAGTAAATAACATCGATGTCAAGGGCGATTTCTCAGCCCTGGTCGAAGAAGGTGGTTTCCCCACAGAACGCGGTGGATGAGCTGCAACTACAGGAGGTGCTACATCTGGAGAAGGAGCCATTGGTGTACAGCGTTTGTCGTTGAAGAAATTATTTCTTTTTTTTGTCATGAATGCATTTTTGCAAACAAAAACTTGAATTTGAACACCTGTAGAGACTAAAGCAGCGGTACTCAATAGGCGGCCTGTGGGCCAGGTCCGGTCCCCCCAACCACACGTGCACATCCCCAATGGGCTGACTTAATGGTGAATAAAATTTAAAAGAATTTTAGTCAAAAGACTAAATTCTTGTGAAAACCCCTTACTGGTTTTAATAAAGTACCAACTTCCTGTCATTTAAGTGAAAAGTACCTGTAATGGTGAGGATCTTCTTGACATTTCTCACCGTCCCTGTTCCATCATCAGTCCTGATCCATAACACCAGCTGGTCCCCGGCCGCTCCAGTCATCCTGTAGAAGAACTGCAGACACTGTTCGTCTCTCTTCGGGTAGAGGATACGTGACTCCAGCAGGGCGCTGCTGCCTGCTGCACCAGTAGATGTGTCAAACTTCATAAAGTAGCCAGAATCTAAAAGAAATGATGGTGAGATGATGAATTATAGTAATACTAACTTTATTTATGCATTTCCATGAGAATAATTATTGGTATAAATCAGTGACAAAGTCATCAACCCTGATATGAAGAGACTCCAGTGCCACTGCAGTTTTCTCTGTACCTCTGCAACGGCCTGCTAGAGTGTGATCTGCATCACTTGGACTGCTCAGGATCTGAACCCAGTCTGCATTGTCCTCCTCGTTTTGGATCATTCCACAGATGTCTATCTGTTCAAAAGAGCACTGGTCCAGGAGAGTGAGGGTGTTGGCTGAAACAGATAAGAAAGTTCCTCTTTAGCCAAATGAGGACAAACCCGTCTACACATTTTGTTCAACAGTATTTGGCTCGTCTTCTGTACTGCAACACCCTCATAGAATTTGGATGGTCATGTTTCTGTTGTCGTTCTGCAGCTAGAAATGTGGAGGTTGTTTGGCTCAGGCCTTACACTTGTAAACCAGATCAGCTCAGTGGTAAAGATAGTTGTTTCCAGCTGAGACTCCAAAGCACAATTAAGGCCATCATCCACGTTTTAATATCCTGTCGCCTGGACTACTGCGATACGCTGTATGTTGGTTTACCAAACACAACTAGTAATTGCTTATGTTCAGAATGCAGCTGCTCGCCTTCCGACAGGGGCGACAAAGTATGAACACATTACTCCTGTGCTGGATGAGGTTCACTGGCTCCCTGTGTACACATAGATAAAACAGGTTCAGATAGGCTATGAGAGCAGCCAATCCAGGTGCGTGCCTGCGTGCGTTTTGGAACAAGCGCGTAAGTTAATTTACCTCTCTACCTTCAGTGCTTGCTGGTCTCAAAGGCACCAAAATGCCAAATCAGTGGGTCGGTTTCCAGCAAACAGAGCTACAACTTTCTCCAAGTTGGTTTCCATCTACACGCGAGTTTGAAAGTGCAGCCAGATTATTGCTCAGAGCCTCTAGTTTACATGTCATTCAACGTCTGCGTAAGAGGGTTCATGACATAAAGCTTCTCTGAGCTCAAGAGACCTGCCAATAGCTTCTGTCAGGAGCCTGTCTGTCCTGCCACGATTGTATGTTCTGGTAGGAAAACTAGGATTGCCTGGACCTGCTGCCTACACCGAATATGGCCTTGGCTTCTAATGCCATGGAGAGTGGAGGCAGTGGTTGATCCCGTTTTCCCTCCTGCGCTTTGTTGCCTGGGTGGAGGAGCACATTTTCTTGCTGGTTCCCTCTCACAGCCTTTACACGAAGATTCGGATTCAGACGACTCCAATTTGGAATCTCTTCAGCATCCAAACATTTTCGGTGGAGAGTTTCTCAAATCGTTGCCTCCGTACCAGGAGTGCTGTGTCACACAAATGACATCTTGGTGTTTGGGAAAGACAAAGTCGAACATGACAACAGACTGTGTGCAGTTCTCAAGGAGTTTGAGAGGGCAGGGCTGGCCCTAAATGAAGAATGTGTGTTTGGGGTGACTGAAGTAAAGTTCCTGGGACATAAAATAAGTGCTCATGGAATCAAAGCAGACTCAGACAAAGCAGTCCTCAAGACGCCGGAGCCACAGAATGTCGAAGATGTGAGAAGGCTTATGGGGATGGTAAACTATGTTGGCAAGTTTTCCCCACACCTACCCAGCCTCACGAAACCTTAGAGAGACCTGCTGAAAGAGGGTGTATGGACATGGGATGAGCAGCAACCGTCGGCTTATGAAGTGGTGAAAAAAGAGCTATGCTCTCTGACACTTTTTGCTCAGTAAAACTCAGGGAGAGAGACTCTGATTTCAGAAGCAGTGCCATGTGGTCTAGGAGGAGTACTGATGCAGAGACAGCCAGATGGAAATTTCAAACAGGCGTTGTACACATCCAGAAGTCTAACAACCGCAGAAAGTCGATATGCCCAAATTGAGAAACGGGCTTCCTGCTATCATGACAGAATCGACCAGCCAAACGTCCCAATCCATGAACGAATCACTTCCGCCTTCATTATCCAACACTTTAGTCTGGCACGAAAATTCCATTCAGTCCATCATGGAACAATTACTCATCACCAATCAGTGCCTGCTCCAGCTTGACACGGCTTTTCGCCAGTTAAACATTCCTCCGTCCACTGCTGCTACCTCCGCCGACAAGGAAACAGAGCCCACCACTATTCTGCCACACTCCTGCATCGTGGGTTCGGTCTCCTGGGACATCACAAACAAGGTCTTGGAGGCCAAACGGACAGACCCCGACCCAGGTACCGGACCTCCTAACATGACCTATGTTCCTTCCAGTGTCCGCATCTCTGTGATTCATTGGGCCCACACCGCCTAATTTTCCATCCACCCTGGCATCGGCAGGACCCTTGCTCTCATCCGAAGAATGTTTTGGTGGCCATCTCTTTACAGGGACGTCAGGGAACACATCAACGCCTGTCAGGTCTGTGCCAGGAACAAAAGTGACCATCAGCCCCCTCAGGGTCTTCTATGCCCACTGCCAATCCCCTCACGTCATTGGTCCCATATCGCCTTGGACTTCGTTACCGGGTTGCCTCCTTCCAAGGGTTTCACTGCCATCCTCACAATAGTGGACAGGTTCTCCTAGGCTTGCCACCTGGTTCCCCTACAGCATCTTCCCACTTCCGTAGAAACCGCCAACCTCCTGGCAGACCATGTTTTTCGACTCCACGACATCCCTGCAGAGATCCTTTTGGATTGAGGACCCCAGTTTGTGTCCCATGTGTGGCAGGAGTTTTCATTGGAGCTTGGAGCCCGTGTTGCCCTCAGCTCTGATTTTCATCCCCAGACCAACAGACAGTGTGAGGGGATGAACCAGGAGCTGGGGGCCATGCTCCGGTGTGTCTGCTCCTCTAACCCCACTGGATGGAGTTCCCAGCTGCCGTGGATCGAATACACCCACAACTCACACACATCCTCCTCCACAGGTCAGTCCCCCTTTGAAATTTACCTTGGTTATCAGCCTCCTCTGTTTCCATCTGACTCTGGTTTCCCAGTCACGGCTTCCCAGTTCGTCCGCAGAGAAAGACGCACCTGGACCCAGACTCGTGCTGCCCTCCAGTGTACCGCTGACCGCAATCACGACACACTGATCGGCACAGACGGTGCCAGAAGAGTATGAGTAAGAAACTGAGTTAAGGTTAAGATGTGGGTGAGGGGCAGGTTAAAGAGCAAGAGGTTGGAGGTTAAATGTCGGTTAAATGTGCATTTTACCTCGACAGTCGGAAAACAACGCTCTAGCACAATGTGTGGCCTCCCGACACGCTGGGGCTCCCAACACATCCGAAACAAACGCTTGGTCACCCATCGTCATTTTTCGATGCTTCGGGTGTGAGAAAGTGTTGCAGAGGGAGATGTAGGACCATATCAAACACGGACATCATGGCATAAACAAGTGCTTCACAAGGGCACAGCAGTCCATGTGGTGGCCAGAATTGACAAGAGACATCACAGAGCTAGTGGAGAGATGTGAGGTGTGCTGCCAGCACTCAAACTACCACACCTGGCCACTGCTGAACACCCCTCTGCTAGCTCGACTCTGGCAACGAGTGGCTGCAGCCCCTTTTCAGCGGGACAATAGTCCCTACTTAGTGGTGTTAGACTATTTCTCAAGATATATTGAAGTAGCTAAGTTCCTGATGTTGAACACTGCTTCCATGGTTGCAAGACTGAAAGTCATATTTTCCAGATTCTTGAAGTACTGGTAACTGACAACGGGCCACAGTTAGCCTCTTATGGGTTTGCAGCATTTGCTCAGGAGCACGATTTTGAACATGTCGTTAGTAGCCCCAGATCCCCACAGAGCAACGGTGAGGCGGAAGCGGCGAGGGAAGAACCAAGATCTTCAACGGGCCCTTTTGGCTTATAGAACAACTTCGCTAGCTCGTGGGGTTTCCCGGGCAGAACTCCTCATAGGGAGAAGGTAGAGATCTACAGTTCCAGTCCTTCATTTGACTCTCAGACCAAAGTGGCCAGACCTTCTAGCTTTTAAAAGAAAAGACACGAGAGTGAAAGAGAAACAACAGAAAGACTATGGTGCGAGACGCAGAGTGAGAGAGCTGCCTACACTTGAAGCAGGTCAGAGCGAATGGATCCGGTCAGCATAAACAACTGGAACAGTTCAAGCACCTGCGCTGACTCCAAGATCAGATGAGGTGGAAACGGAGTTGGGGACCCCCAGAAGACATTGGGCTGAGCTCATCACCCTTCCTTTGCCAGAGAGGTCTGACCAGGACTCGGCCCAGGCTGACTCGAAAGTGACTGTGACCAGATCGAGAAGATGCAGAAGACAAATCCACGGCGGGTCTTGGGTGAGTACAGACTATCGAAAGGATCAATCATATGAGATGGTAGTGGGAACACTACTGAAGAGGACCTGAGGGTCTCCATTGCATTTCAGTCTTCATGAACAGCCGAGGATAAGCAGTCAGAAAACAGAGATAACGTTATGCAGCCTGAGTGGTTGTAAGGACTGTGGCTCGTCCACAACTGACAATAAAACAGGTCTGTAAGAAATAAGAATTATAAAACCACACAGCTAGCAGCACAGGTTAGTTACTGCGGTATTGTGAAATTAAAGTAAATCTCAAAGCTTGAGACTGTCATTGTCATATTGTTGTGTTTGGTTTGGATTCAAACACAGGAGAGAAGGCACAGGATGCCTCGGTCTATTCTACACAGAGCAGAAGTCTGGCAGAGGCAGAGAGCACCATGAGGGGCGGGACTAGCCAGCTCAAAAATAACCAATCAGAAAAAAGGCAGAAATGACAACTGTAGTTATTTAGCTGTAGTGAAAGATGGCGTCAGACGACAGCGCAAACATCTTTCTTTAGAAGAAAGGCTTTTAGCTCTTCTACTTGTGGTTTTAAAGACACGCCCAAGTCATTTAGACCAGAGAGCCGCAGCAAACTTCGCTTCATACGCCATGTTTATGAGAAACTGAGCATCGCCATGTGTGACGTATGCTACTCAGCGCTGATTGGCTTGGTTAGAACTATCAGGGGGTGGAGTTATTTCAACAGGAGAGTTCCCAGACCCAAAGCGCGGGGCTGGCTGGCCAGGCTATAGGATACAGGCTGGCAGGTTTAAAATGAACTGTTTTATATGACCAACATATACAAATAAAGGTTAATATGAATAATGTTCATTTGGCAATGTGGCAGGACAAGGATCTGACACAGACAGAGGGTTTAAATACATAAGCTCATCAGGGAAACAGGTGGGGAGGGTAACGAGGGACAGGTGAGATCAATTAACAATTACCAAGGGAGGACAAGATACAAGGCAGCAGGGGCAACAAAAACAGTCATAAAACTTACCACAGTCATACATGCGGTTGAGTCTGGTGATGTCCACTTCACTGAAGTCCAGCCGCTGACCAATAACAGTGTTAAAGTACGGTGTGGTGGTTGTTATGGTTGGGGTGGTTTCATCCTTGTTGAAGGACAGGGGTCTGTAGTGCATGATGGACTCGTAGTCATACGGAGTGTTCAGGTCAGTGATGAAGTCATCCTCATACTTATTAAAATTGTGCTCCTTCCCTTTGGAGACAAACATTAACTCAGCATGAGAGTAAACAAACACAGGACATCTATTATTAAACCTGTCATAGAGTGTGTGTGTGTGCGAGTGTGAGTGTGCGTGTGCGTGCATGCGTGTGTGCATGTGTGTGTGTGTGTGTGCGTGTGCGTTAGTGCTTGCAGCGCATGTGCGTGAACAACGCAGCAGGACATATCGAGCTCAAGCCCCAGATGTTTCTGACGAGCCCTAAATTAACCGGAAAAAACGAGACACCCCAAGGCACTCTCAAATGGAAAAAGGTAAAAAGCCTTTGATGTAACGGCTTGGTCACATTTGGCCTTTTTAAAACTCCAACGCGTTTCGGCGAATGTAGCCTTCGTCAGGGAGTCCAACAGTTCTCAGCGGTAAGGAGACGTTCTTAACCAACACACACCAATCAGAAAGCTCCACATAGCAGATGTGCTAGACAGGTGACAAGTGTCAACAATCACCAGCAGGTGTCATCCTTACTAAACTGAAAGAAACAGACATAGTAAATAAATTACACCAAATATCATACATCATATACAAACAGTTAAAATGCACCAATAGAAGAGCGAAAGGGACAAGAATAACGCCAAAACGTCAAACTGACTAAACCCGTCTCTAAAGTCTAGGTCTTCATTAATGCCTGGATGTCTAGTAGCAGTTGAAACATCCAAAAAGTCTCCTTCTGATTTAGCGGTCTCTGCCTGTCCCCATGTCTCAAAGACTGTGGGACATGATCAGTACCACAAGCCTGTAAAGTGGACGAGTCACTGTTGTGATGTTCCATGAAGCGTCTTGCCATTGGGTAGTTAGTGTTACCTGTGCGAATAGCATATTTGTGTTCGGCCAGTCCATCTTGTAGTCATCGTTTGGTTCTGCCAACATAAAATACTTTGCACACAGGACACTCTAGTCTATAAATAACAAATATTTAAATAACTGATTATTGCTTAGAGAATATCGATAATAATGAGCTAATTGGTTCTATATTTCTTGATTTAAGTGCGGCTTTTGATGTTTTAGATCATGATATTTTATTACAAAAACAAACACTATGGATTTCATACATCTGCTCTTAACTGGACTAAAAGTTATCTTACTGACAGAGAATATCAATTTTATTTCAATGGCAGTTTTTCTGAAAAGGGTCTGATGGAATGTGGTGTTCCACAGGGAAGTTGTTTGGGACCACTTTTGTTTTCTATTTTTTTTTTATGATTTTCCGTGGGTGCTGCAACATGCGACTACAGCAGTATATGCAGATGATATTACTGTTTTAGCGTCAGCACATACGGAGAGTGCATTGAATGAAATATTAAATGAAGAGTTAAGAACAGTCGAGCAGTGGATAACTGCTAACAAATTAGTGATTAATGCAGGAAAAACTAAATGCATGGTAGTTGGCTCCAAACATACTTTACAGACGATGCCAAAGTTACATTTAACCCTGAGTAACAACATAATAGAACAACTAGAAGAAGTAAAATTACTAGGAGTTATAGTTGATTATAAATTATCATGGACAAGCCAGATTAATTATGTTTTACGCAAAATGGGGAGAGGTATTGGCATAATTAAATTTTGTTGCAAATTTATACCACAATATTTACTTAAATGCCTTGTTCAATCATTAGTGCTTTCTTGTGTAGATCAAGCATCTGTTATTTGGTCCAGTACAAGTGAAAATAATTTGCATAAGCTACAAGTTGCACAAAATAAAGCTGCTCGTATTGTTTTAGGCTGCCCTTACAGAACGAATGTGGGAACCATGCATGAAAAACTTGCTTGCTTGATGTGAAGAGTAGATTGAAGTATTTCTTGGTAACAACTGTGAGGAAAATAATAATTACAAAAACACCAAAAATTATACATAGCAAATGATTGTTTTTTTCAGATAATCATACTTATAATACACGACAGATAAATGAGATGAAATGTGTTTTACCACACAGTAGAACAAATCAAATTCAACCATCTTTTCACTATAAAGCTATGATTGCATGGAATGCATTACCTAGATTTTTAATTTTCGAAAGTAATAACATTTCTTTTCAGAAGAAACTGAAAATTTTTTTGTTTACACACTTAATTGTATAGTGACTATGAACTCTGCAACGAAGGATTGAGAATCTGTGTTTGAGGTCGAGTACTGGATATCGATGAACTATGATACGAAACAACGGACATGATGTCACCATTCTGTTATATTTTATTTTCAATCTTTATTGGTTTGATTAACTCCTTTCCCGATATTAGTTTATATATGTAATTTTGTTCTAGATATGTGACTTCATCTTGAGCTACTGGTATTATGGGAATTAGGGATGTGTGTGCGTGAATGTGTGTGTGTGTTTGTGTGTAAAGGGTATTATCTCATGTAAACAATTGTATGAAAATGTATGAGACCCCAGGAAGACTTGCATCTGCACTTAGGCAGAAGCTAATGAGGATCTCAATAAAACGAAACGAAACGAAAACTTCCTGGTACGGTCTATTCAGGGATTCTGCAGAGGAGGGTCCGGCGGATAGTCGAACCTCAGATTCAGGAGGAACAGTGTGGTTTTCGTCCTGGCCGTGGAACACTGGACCAGCTCTACGCCCTTACGGGGTCCTGGAGGGTGCGTGGGAGTTCACCCAACCAAATGATTTCTGTCTGAATCAGACTTCTGCACCTGGTGAGAGTTTCACTTACTGCTCATTAGTAACGTGTTTTAACTTTTCTGGGACAGTTTTGTTTGTTTCTGAAATTATTTTTTCAGCCACCATTAAAATCAATGTTTCGTTTCAAGGCTCAAGGACCGTTCCTTTCCTCCAAGTCAGGGGTGTCCAGTCCTGGTCCTGGAGGACCATAACCCCGGTACCCAGCAGGTTTTAGTGGTTTCTCTGCTCAAACACTTGGTCAGTGGTTGAATCACCTACAGCAGCTCATCAGGCTCTGCAGAAACTTGTTAATCACCTGCTGACTGACATCAGGTGTGTTGAAGCAGGGTTAAAACTAAAACCTGCTGCATGGGAGCTGCCCAAAGTGCTGCAGACTAAAACAAAACACGACCAATCTAAGGAGCTACAACAGAGGATCAGTCAAAAGCAGATAAGACATGAGGAATACTAAGAACACATTAAAACACTAAAACGAGTCATCGTCTAAAAGCCAAAGCGTAAAAGTGGGTCTTTAAAGGAGATTTAAAAACCGCCAGTGATGGAGCCTGCTGAACTCCAATGGGCAACGAGTTCCATGGCTTTGGGGCAGCATGCACGAATGCTCGATCCCCCCGCGATTTGTATCACATCCGCGGCGTGCACAGCAGCAGGAGGTCAGCCGACCTCAACGTGTGCGTGGGCACATAGGGAGTGAGCAGGTCAGAGAGATAGGGAGGTGCCAGCAGATATAAAAAGAGACTCACCTTCTTCGATCTGGTCCCACCAAATCTTAACGTAGTCGTCTCTGTCCGAACGAGACTGTTCATGGTAGAAACCCAAAGCGTGGAGGAGCTCGTGTTCCACGATAGCCTTGGTGTCACATCTTTCCCCAATGGACACATTCTGGCCTTTTCTCTCGTCTCCAACGTATGACCAACACCTCGGTGGTTGCAGTAAAACAGA